>NC_134486.1:207202599-207372599 GCF_040206685.1 Ascaphus truei | reverse complement strand
TGGACTTAACCCCTTCATTACCCTTGCGGTTAATACCGCTATGGTCATGAAGGGGTTAAGCCCTCCCGCTACCCACCTGCAAGGCCTAAACACCCGCCGTTGGGGCTAATACCCACTTCACCCACCCCCGCTACCCATAATAAAAACAATACACACTACAGCCCCACAATCAATCAATCAATTATATATATATATATATATATGTAGAGGTATCAGTACCGTGTTAGCCGAGCTTCAATAATCAAAAAATAAATAGATGATACCGTTCTGTGGCTAACGAAATGCTTTTATTTGTGCGAGCTTTCGAGATACACTGATCTCTTCTTCCGGCGATGTTACAATGAATGAAGCAAGCAAAAGCTATACTATAAACAGTGTCTATTGGAATGTTATCTGTGCTGGTCCTTCCCCCGGTGTGGATGTGTTTTATGGCTGGAGGTGTCAAAAGGTTCACTTGTTTTCATATATATATATACAGTGTTCGACAAATAGTTATAAACACACGCCCGTGGCGATTGGATTTAGGCCGCTGGCAAGCCGTGCTGCGGCTCTATGAATTCTCCTGCTCACGCCAATTTAAAAAATAAAAATAAATAACCCCCCTCCCTGATTGGTGTGACGCGGGGAAGAGGGCCGGCTGGCAGCTCTGGGTCAGCCCCAACCCCCCCTACCCCTGATCCCCGTTTGCTGCCCGGGGCGGGAGGTAGGCTGGAGGGGTCCCACGGCTGCTGCCCAGGCGCTTCCCCTCCGTCCCACGCTCCTTTGGCACACGCGCAGGTAATGGGAGCGGGGAAGCAGGCTGGCAGCTCTAACTCCCATCGCCATGGCTGCAGCCTGCGCCTGCGCATGCGCACGTGGGGGCGGGGGTGGGGAGGGGGTGGGGGGTTGTGGGTCTGGGAGGGTTTTGGCAAAGTTCCCCGTCTGGCCACGTTTCTCATGGGGAGGTTGGTGTGGCCGTGCGGCTGTCCTCCGCTGGCCCCCGATGCCCCCGCACTGCCCGACCTCCCGACTGGCTGTCCGACCCCCGCGCATGTCTGCTCGACCTCCTGCCTGCCTGTCCGGTTGCCCGACCCCCCTGATTGGCTGCCCGACCCCCGCCTGGCTGCCCGACCCTCAGCTCGCAGCTGGCATGTGGAGGACAAGGCCTGGATGAACAGGTGGGCCACCTCCCTTCCAATGAATACCAACCCAGTGTGTGTGTCTGTGAGTGTGTGTGTCTGTGAGTGTGTGTGTCTGTGAGTGTGTGTGTGTGTGTGTGTCTGTGAGTGAGTATGTGTGTGTCTGTGAGTGTGTGTGTGTCTGTGAGTGTGTGTGTGTTGGTGAGTGTGTGTGTGTGTCTGTGAGTGTGTGTCTGAGTGTGTCACACTCCCTGTGTCACCCTCTCCCTGTGTCACTCTCTCCCTGTGTTACCCTCTCCCTGTGTCACCCTCTCCCTGTGTCACCCTCTCCCTGTGTCACCCTTTCCCTGTCACCCTTTCCCTGTGTCGCCCTTTCCCTGTGTCACCCTTTCCCTGTGTCGCCCTCTACCTTTCCCTGTGTCGCCCTCTCGCTGTGTCGCCCTTGCCCTGTGTCGCCCTCGCCCTGTGTCGCCCTCGCCCTCTCTTTCTCTCACCCTGTCGCCCTCACCCTCTCTCTCTCTCACCCTGTCGCCCTCACCCTTTCTCTCTCTCTCTCTCTCTCTCTCTCACCCTGTCACCCTCACCCTCTCTCTCTCACCCTGTCGCCCTCACCCTCTCTCTCTCACCCTGTCACCCTCACCCTCTCTTTCTCTTACCCTGTCGCCCTCACTCTCTCTCTCTCTCTCTCTCACCCTGTCGCCTTCACCCTCTCTCACACCCTCTCACCCTCTCACCCTGTCGCCCTCACCCTCTCTATTACCCTGTCGCCCTCACCCTCTCTCTCTCACCCTGTCGCCCTCACCCTTTCTCTCTCTCTCTCTCTCTCTCTCACCCTGTCACCCTCACCCTCTCTCTCTCACCCTGTCGCCCTCACCCTCTCTCTTACCCTGTCGCCCTCACCCTCTCTCTCTCTCACCCTGTCGCCCTCACCCTCTCTCTCTCACCCTGTCACCCTCATCCTCTCTCAATCTGTTGCCCTCACCCTCTCTCACCCTGTCGCCCTCACCCTCTCTCTCTCACCTTGTCGCACTCACCCTCTCTCTCTCTCACCATGTCGCCCTCACTCTCTCTCTCTCTCTCTCTCTCTCTCTCTCTCTCTCTCACCCTATCGCCCTATCTCTCTCTCACCCTGTTGCCCTCACCCTCTCTCTCTCTCTCTCTCTCTCTCTCTCTCTCTCTCACCTTGTCGCCCTCACCCTCTCTCTCTCACCCTGTCGCCCTTACCCTCTCTCTCTCTCACCCTGTCGCTCTCACCCTCTCTCTCTCACCCTGTCGCCCTCACCCTCTCTTTTACCCTGTCACCATCACCCTCTTTCTTACCCTGTCACCCTCACCCTCTCTCTCTCACCCTGTCGCCCTCACCCTCTCGCTCTCTCACCCTGTCGCCCTAATCCTCTCTTTCTCTCACCCTGTCGCTCTCACCCTCTCTCTCTCACCCTGTCACCCTCACCCTTTCTCTCTCTCACCCTATCGCCCTCACTCTCTCTCTCACCCTCTCACCCTGTCGCCCTCACCCTCTCTCTCTCACCCTGTCGCCCTCACCCTCTCACCCTATCGCCCTCATCCTCTCTCTCTCACCCTGTCGCCCTCACCCTCTCTCTCTCTCACCCTGTCACCCTCACCCTCTCACTCTCTCACCCTGTTGCCCTTACCCTCTCTCTCACCCTGTCACCCTCACCCTTTCTCTTATCCTGTCACCCTCACCCTTTTCTTACCATGTCACCCTCACCCTCTCTCTCTCACCCTCTCACTCTCTCACCCTGTCACCCTCACCCTCTCTCTCTCTCACCCTGTCACCCTCACCCTTTCTCTCTCTCACCCTGTCGCCCTCACTCTCTCTCTCACCCTCTCACCCTGTCGCCCTCACCCTCTCTCTCTCACCCTGTCGCCTTCACCCTCTCTCTCTCTCACCCTGTCGCCCTCACCCTCTCACTCTCTCACCCTGTCGCCCTCACCCTCTCTCTCTCACCCTGTCACCCTCACCCTCTCTCTTACCCTGTCACCCTCACCCTCTTTTTTACCCTGTCACCCTCACCCTCTCTCCCTCACCCTCTCTCTCTCTCTCTCTCTCTCTTTCTCTCACCCTGTCGCCCTCACCCTCTCACTCTCTCACCCTGTTGCCCTCACCCTCTCTCTCTCACCCTGTCACCCTCACCCTCTCTCTTACCCTGTCACCCTCACCCTCTTTTTTACCCTGTCACCCTCACCCTCTCTCTCTCACCCTCTCTCTCTCACCCTGTCGCCCTCACCCTCTCTCTCTCACCCTGTCGCCCTCACCCTCTCACTCTCTCACCCTGTTGCCCTCACCCTCTCTCTCTCTCACCCTGTCGCCCTCACCCTCTCTCTCTCTCACCCTGTCACCCTCACCCTTTCTCTCTCTCACCTGTCACCCTCTCTCTCACCCTCTCACCCTGTCGCCCTCATCCTCTCTCTCTCTCACCCTGTCACCCTCACCCTCTCTCTCTCTCACCCTGTCGCCCCCACCCTCTCACTCTCTCGCCCTGTCGCCCTCACCCTCTCTCTCTCACCCTGTCATTCTCACCCTCTCTCTTACCCTGTCACCCTCACCCTCTTTCTTACCCTGTCACCCTCACCCTCTCTCTCTAACCCTGTCACCCTCACCCTCTCTTTCTCTCACCCTGTCGCCCTCACCCTCTCACTCTCTCACCCTGTCGCCCTCACCCTCTCTCTCTCACCCTGTCGCCCTCACCCTCTCTCTCTCACCCTGTCGCCCTCACCCTCTCTCTCTCACCCTGTCGCCCTCACCCTCTCTCTCTCACCCTGTCGCCTTCACCCTCTCGCTCTCACCCTCTCTCTCTCTCTCTAACCCATCACCCTCCCCCTGTCTCTCTCTCACCTTGTCACCCTCACCCTCTCTCTCTCACCCTGTCGCCCTCACCCTCTCTCTCTGACCCTGTTACCCTCACCCTCTCTCTCTCACCCCGTCACCCTCACCCTCTATCTCACCCTGTCGCCCTCACCCTTTCTCTCTCACCCTGTCACCCTCACCCTCTCTCTCTCTCTCTCTCTCTCACTCTGTCGCCCTCACCCTCTCTCACCCTGTCACCCTCACCCTCTCTCTCACCCTGTCGCCCACACCCTGTCTCTCACCCTGTAACCCTCTCTCTCTCACCCTGTCGCCCTCACCCTCTCTCTCTCTTTCTCTCACCCTGTCGCCCTCACCCTCTCTCTCTCACCCTGTCGCCCTCACCCTCTCTCTTACCCTGTCACCCTCACCCTCTTTCTTACCCTGTTACACTCACCCTCTCTCTCTCAACCTCTCTCTCTCACCCTGTTGCCCTCACCCTCTCTCTCTCACCCTGTCGCCCTCACCCTCTCTCTCTCACCCTGTCACCCTCACCCTCTCTTTCTCTTACCCTGTCGCCCTCACTCTCTCTCTCTCTCTCTCTCACCCTGTCGCCTTCACCCTCTCTCACACCCTCTCACCCTCTCACCCTGTCGCCCTCACCCTCTCTCTCACCCTGTCGCCCTCACCCTCTCTCTCTCACCCTGTCACCCTCACCCTCTCTCTCACCCTGTCGCCCTCACTCTCTCTCTCTCACCCTGTCGCCCTCACCCTCTCTCACACCCTCTCACCCTCTCACCCTGTCGCCCTCACCCTCTCTCTCACCCTGTCGCCCTCACCCTCTCTCTCTCACCCTGTCACCCTCACCCTCTCTCTCACCCTGTCGCCCTCACCCTCTCTCACCCTGTCGCCCTCACCCTCTCTCTCTCTCACCCTGTCGCCCTCACCCTCTCTCTCACCCTGTCGCCCTCACCCTCTCTCTCGCTCTCTCTCCCTGTCGCCCTCACCCTTGCTATCTCCCTGTCGTGCTCTCTCATTCTCTCACTCTGTGTGTCTCTCTGTGTGTGTCTCTCTGTGTGTGTCTCTCTGTGTGTGTCTCTCTGTGTGTGTCTCTCTGTGTGTGTCTGTGTGTCTCCCTCTCTGTGTCTGTGTGTCTCTCTCTGTTTGTCTTTGTGTCTGTCTCTTTGTCTGTCTCTCTCTCTGTGTGTCTGTCTCTGTCTCTGTGTGTCTGTCTCTGTCTCTGTGTGTCTGTCTTTGTCTCTGTGGGTCTGTCTCTGTCTCTCTCTCACCCACACTCTGTCTGTCTCTGTCTCTCTCTCACCCACACTCTCTCTCTCTCACACTCTGGATCTCTTATTTACCCTATATATCTTAACTACCCTATACTACACCGAAATAACCTACACTGCTTTCTTCCAGATCTGACTCTCGAGCTTCACACGGAAGACATCGGAGTCCCCTCTAACCCAGAAGACAGGTAGGAAACACCTCCCCTCCAATGTATAACATTGCGGGAATGAGGGTACCTGGACATTGAGGGACTGTGGATCAGGTAAGATCCCAGGTGGGATTGCTGCATTAGATATTGTGAAGCGGGGTCGTCTAGGCACTAATTATGGGGTTCAGGAAACTAGTCATTCACATCTGGCTTTTTTTTCTAAATCCGACATTTATACACACACACACACACACACACACACACACACACACACACACACACACACACACACACACACACACACACACACACACACACACACACACACACACACACACACACACACACACACACACACATAACAAGGACTAATTGTAGTATAATGTACTACAATAAATAAACTTATGTCAAAAACTAATGTTGTTCTTACTAGGAATTTATTAATTTTTTTGTTAAAAAAGCTGGCCTGGGAGCGGGATTGGGGGCGGGGCTAGGTGGCGAGTAGATTTTTTTGTTCGGCGAGTAGATTTTTGGGTGGTTTGTCGACCACTGTATATATATATTACACCAACAACCCCTATACCCCCCTAACATACAGTACATATATGCACAGCAATGATACTATAGGCCGGCAGTGGCCCTCGAGTCTTCCCCGCAGGTGTCCCTGCGGGCCTGCAGTACCAATTCTGTGCCCCCCAAAAATAATTAAAAAACACATACATACTTATAAAGAAATAACCCCCGCCCCCTAACACATACAGTATAGTAATGGGCAAAATTACTATTATCCACATATGGATAATAGTGCATTTTTCCATTTCAAATACATAAAGCACAATAAATACAATAAATACATATTGCACTCACCCATGTCCGGCTGCCACGATGAAGGCCATCCTCATCTTCATCCCCGTCCATGCCCCCCTCCGATGCTGCAAAACAAAAACAAGAATAACGAAAGCCAATGTACCCTAACCCTTTAATCACCTAAGCGGTCATTAACCGCTATAGTCATTAAGGGGTTAACCCACCCTCACAAACCACTCGGGAGGCCGATACACCTTCCCCCACTACCCACCCCGTGAGGCCTAACCACCCTCAACCACTAACCACCGGGAGGCCTACCCACCCTGGCAAGGGGACAATACCCCCTTCCCCCACCCCTGCTACCCACAATAATCATAACTATATTTAATAAACAATACATAACCCACCCACCTCCTGTGCCCCCCCATAAATACATGGTTTATTCTTTTACATACAGGGTTAATACCCCAGGCCCACGGGAGTCCCCGGTGGTCCTGGGGGTGTCCGCAGGTCCCACAGTGGCCAAGCAAAGGGGTGCACATAGTCTGGAGGCCTACAGGTGGTCCCCGTCAGGTGCTGTGGTCCTCCAGGTGGTCTCCGTGGGTAACTGAGGGCCCCAAATGGGGTCTCCACGGGTAGGCCTTCGGGTGTCTGGGGGGCCCCAGGTCAGCCCCACCGGTGTCTGATGGTCCTTGGGTGGTTCCCACGGGGGTCTGGGGGCCCTCGGGTGGTCCCTATGGGTCCCCCACAGATGTGGGGCCCCCGATTCTTCCCCGCAGGTGTCCCCTGTGAGCCCGCAGTCTGGTACCATGAGTGTCCGGGGAGCCCTCAGGTGGTCTCTAGAGGTCCCCGCAGACCTAAGGAACCAACCCTGTATGTAAAAAAAATAAACCTGTCCTATACATTTTGGGCCCACGGTGACCCGCGGAGACCACCTGGAGGACCACGGTGCCTGACGGTGACCACCCGTAGGCCTCCAGATCCTGTGTGCACCCCTTTGCTGGGCCACTGTGGGGCCTGCGAACACCCGCCAGGACCACCGGGGACTCCCGTGGGCCTGGGGTATTAACCCTGTATGTAAAAGAATAAACCATGTATTTATGGGGGGGCACAGTGGGTGGGTTATGTATTGTTTATTATATATAGTTATGATTATTGTGGCTAGGGTGGGTGGGGGAAGGGGGCATTGTCCCCTTATCAGGGTGGGTAGGCCTCCCGGTGGGTAGTGGTTGAGGGTGGTTAGGCCTCACAGGTGGATAGTGGGGGAGGGTGTATAGGCCTCCCGAGTGGTGGGTGAGGGTGGGTTAATCCCTTAATGACTGTAGCGGTTAATGACCGCTAAGGTGATTAAGGGGTTAGGCGACATTACATTGGCTTTTGCTTTTCTTGTTTATGTTTTGCAGCATTGGGGGGGGGGAGGGGTGTATGGACGGGGATGAAGATGAGGATGGCCTTCATCGTGGCAGCCGGACATGGGTGAGTGCAATATGTATTTATTGTGCTTTATGTATTTTAAATGGGCAAATGCACTATTATCCATATGTGGATAATAGTAATTTTGCCCATTAATATACTGTATGTGTTATGGGGGGGGGGTGTATTTAGTTAAAAGTCTTTATGTGTTTTTTAATTATTTTTTGGGGGGCATATAATTGGTACTGCAGGCCTGCGGGGAACACCCGAGGGCCACCGCCAGCCTATAGTATCATTGCTGTGCATCCCAAAAATTTAATATATGTACTGTATGTTAGGGGGTATAGGGGTTGTTGGGGGCACAGGGGGTGTATGTTGTTTATTGCAATGTTTATTGGGGGCAATTGTCCCCAATAAACATGCTATTATGCCTTAACCCCTTCATTGCCTTAGCGGATAGCCGTTATGGTAATGAAGCAGCATTAATGTATTTTAATAATATTGTGCGGGAGCAGGGGGTCTCCTGAGCTGAACCGTATTGATTTCTGGCTCAGGGACCCCCTGCTTCCCGAGTTACAGGCCCCAGTTTGGGGCATCGGTGCCAGTGTCGCCGCCATCTTTATAGCGGGCACGTCGCGTCTTGGAGGCTATAAAGATGGCAGCGACACTGGCACCCGATGCCCATACCAGGGCCTGTAACTTGGGAAGCAGGGGGTCTCTGAGACAGAAATCAATGCGGTTCAGCTCAGGGGACCCCCTGCTCCCATACACTATTATTAAAAATACATTAATGCTGCTTCATTACCATAGCGGATAGCCGCTACGGTAATGAATTATTGTTTATTGATATGGGTGTTTTACTCATAATGTAGATGTGCAGAGTGTCTTCGGAGCTGAACCGCTTTGGTTTTAGGTCCGGGGACCCCCTGCTTCCCGAGATACAGACCCCTTTATGGGGTAGCAAACTACTACGGCTTTATGCAAAGACAAGCAAGCAGATTTACAAACACACACAGGAGCTGGGCAACTGGGAGGAACAACATATGGTCCAGTTGTCCTTATGGTGCAAACTTGGTGCTGTGGCGGCACTACATAGATGATTTTATTTTTATTTGGTCAGGCACACTAGCACAGTTAGCACAGTTTCAGTTATATATGAATAATAATAATAATAATTTAAAATTCACATTTGTCACTAGCCCCAATAAAATAGAATTTTTAGATTTAGAGATAACGATCGATAATAACTGTATTCACACCAGCACATACTTTAAACCCGTTCAATCTAATAATTATTTGCATGCACAAAGTCACCACAATCCCACATGGGTCAAAAATATACCAAAGGGACAGTTTATTCGACTAAAAAGAAACAGTTCACATCCAGACACATTTAAAATTCAGGCCGAAGATCTCAAGAAAAAATTTATGGAGAGGAAGTATTCCCCACAAGACTTAGATAGAACCATTGCTGAGGTTGCAGCGATGGACAGAACCAGTCTTTTGCAATACAAAAATAAAAATAAAAACACTAACACAACAGGCAATTTGTCATTTGTAACTCAATTTAATCAAATGGCCCCAAATATACGCAAAACCTTTAAATAAAATAAAAACACTAACACAACAGGCAATTTGTCATTTGTAACTCAATTTAATCAAATGGCCCCAAATATACGCAAAACCTTTAGAAAATACTGGCCAATATTAAAAAAGGATAAAGAACTGGAGGGCATTTTACCCGAATATCCACATATTATATTTACTAAAGCTCCCAATATAGGACAGAGACTAGCACCTAGCTGTCCATCGCTGCAACCTATCCATCGTAGAATGGCACTCTGTGGGGGATACTTCATCTGTAATAAATGTACGGCATGCAAATATAGTATTAAAAAATCTGACTTTATTTCAAACAATACTCAAAAAATGTATAAAATTAAGCAACACATCACGTGCAACAGTTCTTTTGTCATTTGTTTACTTGAATGTCCATGTGGTCTGCGGTATGTGGGTATGACCACTAGAGCTATTAAAAGACGTTTGTATGAACATATATACAATATTAAAATCGGTTTAGTCACACACAATGTGTCCAATCATTTTCTTCAGGTGCACAATCGAGATCCAAAGGGTCTAAGATGCGTAGCTATAGAGTGTATCACTCCACACTGGAGAGGAGGAAATACATTGAGCCTATTGGGGAGAAGAGAATCCTATTGGATTTATGAATTACGCACTCTATCCCCAATGGGCTTAAATGTAGAATTTGATTTAAAATCCTTTTTGGTAGGATAGAAACAGCAGCATTCATTTAGTATGCATACTTTAGCTAACATTGTCCATTTATTTCTAGTACCAGGCTCCTCCACACATACTTTAAAATACTATTACTTGTATAATAATATCCGTATGTACTTTGAGCACAACCTTAGGTAGAATTTACACTTATAATTAATAGGTATAATAATTCACTATAGTCCACAATCACTATGTTTAAAAATGTGTGTATCACTTAGAATATTTTTAGGATTCATCTAAATTCCTTAATGAGTTATATTGTATTTATATTAATATATCACGATAGTTATATATGTTTATTGTTGTTTATAGAATGAGTTTGTCATGTTTAAAGTTGTTTGTCATGTATAACAGCTGATTATACCGATTTGCAGCAGCACTTTGTAATATCACCATGAACATTTCAATGCGCATGTGCCTGATCACACAATCATGCCCAAGAACTATTTCATTTTGCCTATTGCGCATGTGCATCTGACTGCAGGTGAAATCATTCCCTATAATTGTAGACTCTGTATTTAAGGGACTTTGCTGGACTTTTTACTTCATATACCCCTGAGGAAGAAAGCAGAGAGCTTTCGAAACGCGTAGGGTGGCGATTCCAGTACTCTGCACCTTGACCCTTGGTGGTTTTATCCCCACGCATTGTCGAATCTGCGTTCGCTGCTAACCAGCTAGTCTGCTGTTGCTGACGGCGAGCCGAATCAGCTGATGCCGTTCCTAACCATCTGGGCGTCCTTCCCAGCGTGCCGCGGGAGATCCTGCATGAAGATCAACACACACGCGTTGACGGAGACGCCAGCCAGCAGAGAGCAGCTTACCGAAACGAGAGGGGATACTCTCTAAAATATCCACCGCCTGCTTACCTATTCCATCTGGTGAGTGGGCATTGCAACTGTCACCATCGGTGCTGCGGAGCACTTAAATCATTATTTCATTTTAACTTGTCCATATATTACATGTCCATGTGTACTATGAATTATTATTAATTGTTATTAAATGTTTTTATTGTGTAATTTCACCAATCTACTTCTCAGCTGTTATATGTTGTCTTAAGTGTTGTTTGTTTGATCATCCACAGTATTACGCTATGTTTTGTGCTTTTTCTTTTCTTTAAAGCACACCGTGAGTAGCCACGTTCCATCAGCCAACAGGCTTGGTTTTCATATATCCTTTTTGTAGTAATTGTAATCATAGGCGCCTCCAGATACTATCCCTTATCTATACTCCAGTTCTGACCAGGGGGTCAGTTTTTTGTATCCTAGGCAGCCCCTTATGTATGATTGACCATTTAAACATAGGGCATTATATACTATGTCACATCCTTTTGGTTAGCGCTACCTGTTTTGTTGTTTTTACACACACAGGAGCTGCTACTCAGTCTTATGCTAGACACAGAGCAGTCTCTGCAGACTGACAAACAGCAGCCTTACAAACAAGCGACAGCTTCATGCTAAGGAAAGTGTTACATTGCACAGCTTTACAAAGCAGCAGCTTTTTGGAAAACAAGCAGCAGTTTTAAACAGCAAACTCAGAAAAGCCTGCAACCTACACTCAAGGCAGCAGCGCTGCAGTCAGACAGTGCATCCTACACAGAACTTTGATGGCCTTTTTCTGTTTGAGTTCACCCTCTGCACAGCTCCATAGTGAGGAGCTACCATCTCACCTACCCCTGTGCACATCCCCACGGCTAGCGCCATCAAGGGCCACGCTACCGGACACCCGCTAGGACACGGGTCAGAGCCACCGGATACCCCTACGCTGAACGCTGCAGGACACCGCTCGGCATCATCTGAGACAGTCGCCCATCGCTGACGCAGGTAACAGACCGCACGCCACACGCACTGGCTAAGGCCTACACACACCTGCAGCATGGCAGAACTCAGATCCTCACCAGACATCACGCAGGAGAGTGACCACTCAGACACGGAGACCGCTGCGCAAATGCAAAAGGCGCAGGCAGACGCCAAGGCCTAAACGGACAGTCACACTGACACAAAAGGACCGCGAAAATTATGAGAATGACATTGAAGCGCACCGCGCTAAACTAGAGTTGGCCTGGGAAACAACCACACTTGGCATACGCAATGTCGCCGGCGCTGGCAATTCTGTACAACAGCTCGAGCAGGCAATAACTCAATTAAAGATAGATCACTCATGCAACCAAGGGCTGTCAGAGCCATACGTCACTTACTTGGCCATGGCTAACACCGGCGAAAGCCTGCAAGAAAGGGACTTACAGCATAATATTGACTTGACACGTGACAGCCACGTGCGAACCGCCATCGCGGACGCCCAAAGCGAGAGAAAAGAGCTCCTCCTGGAGACCACATCACAGCGCTCCAGCGCAACCAGGCACTCGTCAAGGTCAGCAAGATCAGTGCAATCTAACGTGTCTAGCACAAGCGCAAACGCTACCAAGGCGCGAGCCACCGCAGAGGCCGCACGTGCCAGGGCCGAATATGGTCGGAGAGAGGCAGCCGTAAGGGCAGAAAGAGCCGCATAGAAGAGGAGAAGCAGAACGCCGCCAATGACGCCGCCGCTGCCGCCGCCAATGCCACCGCTGCGCGTAGAAAGGCCGAATTGGACGCGGATCTAGAAGCTCTAAGCAAAGAGGAGGATGCCGCTGCCACCATAGCCCAAGCTGAAGTCTTAGAGGCAGCTGCGAGACAGGACGGCGGTGAGCAACCGTACAGACGGATAGCCTCAGAGGATCCAATCCAACGCACTGAAGACTACGTAAGGAGCCTCTTCAGTGTAAACACCAGTGCACCATCTCAACACGACGGGAGCGACTTCACAGACACCGAAGACTTGCTAGGTCCACGTGGAGAAGACGCTGTCCCTTTAAGGGTACACGCTACCTGGGACCGCCACAGCTGCAACAGTGATCCACATGCCAGCATGCACACAGATGCACTACAACAGGCTCGCAATCCAGGTACACCCACACGGGAACATACAGCCCCTCACACTGACGAGCAGTCATCACGCGTCCACGCCAAGTAAGAAGCGACCGCATGGACCCTCCCAGCAACTACCTCAGAACGTGACCAACACACCAATGCCTCAGGCCTGACAGACATGGCCAAGTACATGATCCGGCGTGACCTGGTGCAAACAGGACTTACCAACTTTGACGACCGTTCCGAGAACTACCGTAAGTGGAAGTTCGCGTTCAAGGATGCAATCAAGAGCCTAGGCGTCTCAGCTAGGGAAGAACTCAGACTGCTAGCCAAATGGCTGGGAAAAGAATCCATGGAACACGCGAAGAGACTCGGGGCAGCAAATGCGAACCACCCCCAAGTAGGTCTTGACCAAGTATGGGAAAGGATAGAAGAGTGCTACGGTAGCCCCGAAGCAGTCGAAGATTCGCTCTTCAAAAGAGTCGACAGCTTTCCCAAGATCACAACTAAAGACTACTCGAAGTTACGAGAGCTCGGGACCCGCTGCAAGAGCTGGAGTTTGCAAGAAAAGACCATTCCTTAACAGGTCTCAACGTCCTAGACTCGGCTCGCGGAGTGAGACCCATCTTGGAGAAGCTACTTTACAACCTCCAAGAAAGATGGATTTCACAAGGCTCCAAATACAAAAGGGAGAAGCAAGTCGCCATCCCTCCATTCTCATTCTTATTGAGGTTAATCCACGAAGCGGCAAGGACAAGGAACGATCCCAGTTTCATCTTGGGTGCGCAAACCACACACAGTGCAAGCAGCCTGAGGAATGAGATGCCTGGCCAGTTACCGGGACGAGATGTGGTCCGTGGTCTTATCTCTGCCCAAATGACCACCCCAGGGGAGAGTATGGGCTAGGTTGAACACTGTTTTAATCAACCCTTTAGGGACTAGCATCTGTCGAATGACCTCCCCTGTTTGTGTAACCTTATTCACACGATATAGGATGTCATTCAACAGTTCAAAATGTGGAAACACTCTTACACCTTGTTCATCCATTATCTTGTTGTTGACCTGTACCACCTTCTCATATTGTCTAGCCAGAGCTGGGTCTTCTCTCTGCCTCTGACGGAAGTCAGGAAGATCCAGGTCTGGCAAAATTCCCGTATCTATCTGTTCCCCACCCTGGTCATCTCCGGCCATGACCTGCAGTCCTTTGGGCTGACTAATGTTACCAAGAGTCCCAGCCTTTCTTAACCAGTCCTCTTTCTCCGCACGTCTCTGTTTACGTGTCTTTGGGACGTGGTGTCTACGGGGGAAAATCTCTGGGGAAAAGGGAAACAAGTCTCCGGGCTTCTCCGGTACCAGAGAAGTAGGCTCCGTAGGAGTAGGGGCCAACAATGTTTCGAAGTAGGGCCAGTCTCGGCCAAGTAGAACAGGAGCAGGTAGCCAGGGTGCAACTCCCACTAGTAGGCTAGCCTCTTGATCCTTGATACGCAGTAGAATGTTCGCCGTCGGGTATCTCTTTGTATCCCCATGGATACACTCGATATTCCAAGGAGAGTCATAGGATAGTCTGTTGCTTGGAATTAGGCCCTCTAGGATCAGGGTTTTTCCAGATCCCGAGTCCAGCATGGCTTTTACTATTTTCCCCTCCAGAGATGCTTGGACTAACCACGGATTGTGGTCCCCTCTGAGAGAAGCTGTGGCAGTGGTTCTGCCATATGAACAGTCCATCTCATCATCTCCTGAGTCCGCAAACTCGATCGTCAGCGGAAGCTCTCGACGGTGTTCGGTGTTTGGACTTCTCCGCTGTTGGATGGGATCCTCCCTTCTGGTTGGTGGTGGTATCCTCTCCACCGGATGGGTGACGGAAGTCCAGGTTCTCGGGGAATACTGTGGGTGGCGGCCTCCCTTGAGTGATCCAATGGCCTTGGACCTGGGACGGGCGTCTCTGCGGGAGTTTGTACCAGGAACCCTCTGAGATGGGAAAGGGTCTTCCGATCGGGTTGACTGGATCTCCCGAGCTGGCGGGTTGTAGACCCCTCAATTGTCTGCTCTTCTGCCTCTGGTATCACCGGAAGCAACTGGTGTTTTCACGGACCGTTCCCCGCTATCCTGTTGGGTGTCTTCGCCAAGGAAGTTTTCCACCAAGCGGACCGCTGAATCCAGGGGAAATGCAGCGTGTCTTTTTACCCCGGAGCGGGAGGAGGGGGGCAGTATCTGTATGAACTGCTCGAGCACAAACTGTTCAAAGATCTCTGCCTTGGCATGCTTCTCCGGTTGTATCCACCTGGTACATAAGTCTACTAAGCGGTGGGCTACGACCCGGGGTCTGTCTCTGTTTGTATATTTGACTGTCCGGAATCGCTGTCGGTAGGTCTCTGGAGTGAGGCCTAGGCAATCCAGAATAGCAGCCTTTAGTTTCTGATAGTCCATGGCCTCGTCTGCTGGAAGAGCCTGGTAGGCTGCCTGAGCTTCTCCTATGAGGAGTGGAGCCAGAGTCGTTACCCAGCGATCAACTGTCCAGCCGTGGGCCATGGCTACCCTTTCAAAAGTGAGGAGAAATGCCTCTGGGTCGTCGGTTGGCTTCATTTTAGGCAGCATCACCGGTGGGTTATTTGGAATCCCTGGTCTGCCTGGGGCTGGGCCTTCGACTAGCAGTTGGAGTAGCTTTTCCTCCCGCCGGGCCTATTGCTCATCTTGCTGGGCTTGTCGCTCAGCTTGCTGGGCCTGCCATTCTATTTGCTGGGCCTGTTGCTCAGCTTGTTTCTCTGCTAGCTGGAGCTGTTGCTCAAGGAACTGAGAAAAAATTTTCTCCATTGTTTTTTTTTTTTTCTCTTTTTTTTTGTGTGGCCCTTCAGATACAGGGGCCGTCCGAAATCCCCCTTCTGACACCACCTGTGGCAGGACGGCCTGTAGCCGAGGTCAGGGAACAGTCCACACGTGTAGTTTCAGGATAATCAAAACGTTCAGTGGCTTTATTTCTCCACAACATAACATAACATGTGAGTACACTGTCCCTTCAAACCAAAACAAAACCTGCTCCACATTGGGAAATCTGACTAACACACCAGGCCTATCTAGCAGGCTGGCTGACTAGACCATAACCAAACCATAAGTGTACTTTAAGCAGTCAGGAAAACAAATGAACAATCCTTACTTTGGTTGAAGTAGTGACTTTGGTGAATCCCTCTGGCTAACAGCTCACATAGCAGTGTGCTCAGGTCTATGGCAGCCAGCTACTATCAGTAACAACATCCTTTTATACCTTGCTGGCTATCAGGTGTCAGCTTACATCCTGATTACCTAGCTTCCTCCTGAGTTAACCTTCTGAGTGCTGGATGCAGCACTCAGACATATGTTTCCCAGGCATAACTGATAGGGGTTAACTTCACCCTGTCACAATGGGCATATGATAAAGTAGCCCTGTAACTGTTAAAAATTAAAAAGGTTTGTTCGTACTGGCCAGACAAATATATTTTTAAACCAGAAAATATTATTTTTCCTTCTGTTTAAATGTCAACTAGAAAGAGAATCAGAATAACAGCAGCACAGGCCTCGCCCCCCTTTCTCCATCTTGAGTAATGTGCAAAAGATACGAAGTTAACTCAAAAACTCCGGAGCATAAAAATTAGTTTTAAAAGCAGGTTATTTATGAGAATAAAGAAACTTTTATTAATTTAGTTGCAGGATGAAATTGTTTTGTAAATAGGTGAGAATTTTTTTTTCTTTTTCAGTCAGTATTGGATTTCTATTTGTGTGTAAACCAGTAAAAACACATGGCAATTGCATTTCTATAGGATTAGGATATGTTTGGGAATATTTTAAAAATATGCTGGTAAAAGCTCACACGTATTGTTTAAATTATATATTGTGTGTTTATAAGCTATCTGATCTCGTCTGTATAAATGTCCTGGTTTTTATTGTTGAGAGGCCATAACATTTTTAATTTTTAGGGCTGTGCAGAAAGCTCAATTTGTACATTTTAAGCTAAAATTCCAATCCAGTAATTAATATTTAGAAGACGGAGAAGCTGTTATGTTATCTGCTAGGTCTGCTTATCTCAAGGTCGTTTGTCGGTAGGCCCAGAATGGTGTTATGCCCGGAACAAGCTTTGAAAATATTTTTAGTCAAATGAATAATGCAGAGTATCTTTAATAATATAAAGTTGGCTGTGTACTCGGCACTGTGCAAAGAGATTATTTACAAGAAATTAGTGTGAAGTCCTATACAAAATCATTTGTCTATCATCTGAATATGGGATGTATTTTATAACTTTGAACCATTTATTTTTCCATAGGTGTCCCATTTTATTATAAGCAGTAGTTATTGTCAAAATCACTGTATAATATATAGTTCTAACTCTGCAGATGAAGCAACATCCTAGTTGCTAATTTATTTATTTATTTGTATAATGTTTTGCCAGGAAGTGGTGCATTGGGAGTCACCTCTCGTTTTTGGGTGTGTCCTGGGCATAGAGTTAAATGACAGGTGATACATAGTTGCAAATGCAGTTACATAAGTGAGCAGGGTATACATTATATACAAGGCATTTCACATTTTTAGCAGAATAGTTACAGTGGAGTGTTTGGGGTGAAAGCCAGATTGGAATTGGCTAGGGAAATTTGGCTTGGTATAGTCAGCAAAATCAGACAATAGGAAAGGAAATCCCTGTCCCGAAGAGCTTACAATCTAAGGTTTGAGGGGAATTTACTACTGTGAAGCGCTATGTACATTAATGGCGCTATATAAATAAAGACATACAATACAATACAATACAATAGCAGGTGAGAGAATAAGTGCTGTAGATGGCAGTGCGTGGCCACAATGGATCATAGGAGTGACTGGGTGTGGGACAATAGCCATGAGTGCAGGCTATAGGAATGCTTGATTTGTGGGGCGAGTTTTAAGGTTAGTTAGTATTTAATGAAAAGGTTGATACCATTTGCATCGGAGGAGATGACAGTGAGGCATGAAAGAGAGCAAGTGTGTATTGGGAGAAGAGAGATTGGCCTGTAGTTTGAGACAGTGTTTTTGTCCCCACTTTTGAAGATTGGGACAACTCTGGTAGTTTTCCAGGTCTTAGGGATATGGCCTGCAAAAAGGATAGAGTTGATTATGGAAGCAATTGGTTTGGCAATGGATGAGGCCCCAAAGTCTTAGGAACTTAGATTGTAGCATAGTCAAGTCCACATTGGCTGCTTAGTTTTCAATTTGAGGAGCATTAATAGGGGATACCTCTGTCTATATGCGGATGTTAAGACAGTAGTAAACACATTGATACAAGAATTTATTCCTAGGTATAAATTATGTCTCTATGAGACACATATGGGATGACTTATGACTATATCAGTAGTTCAAAGGAACGAATTAAGAACCATGTTATTGGTATTAAAACAATTAGTAAGTATTGTATGCATTAATATATTTTTTGAGTCTCTCTAGGCACATGTCAAAGTTACAGGTCAAAGTTGAAAGTGCACCTACTCGAGACAGAGTTAAAGGTCAAGCATTTCCTACGCAAGCATGTTCTTCATCCCAAATGAAAAGACCATTTCAAATACTACTCGCCACCAATTCAGCAATTAAAGTGGCAGAGGTCTCTTCCTGGATCCACGTGGCTCACGTAAAGCTCATCCAGCTCCACCAAAGTCACCCAAAGCACAGCCGCTTCAAGTTAACTTTTGAAGGGTAAAAATAAACACCCTGACCGTTAACCCCCGAGGGAAATAAAACACCAGGCTGAAACCCGGTCTTATCAGAACATTTATTTTCTTTTTTAAGGACTCAATATTCTATTTTTAGAGTGTGTTTAAGTTAGAATTTTAAGATGCATGCACCATTGGGTCTGCAAAGGTATAACCCACAGAGAGATGACAAGATTGTAGTGGGAATGCTCTGCGGGGCCTTGTCAGCAGTACTCATCTTCCTGTGTTCCTTATACATCGCAAATATCTATCACCATGGTCAAGGTAACACTACACTAAGCACAATAGGAGAAAGGAAGAGGCACACAAATTGTAGTGGAATCAAATGATTTCAAATGTATTAATGCATCAGAGCTAACAATGGTAACGTTTCAGGACAAGCAGTCCCTTCCTCAAACCAAACACCTCAAAAGTGATATCACATTAGCACATCTATATATACTCCCAAAGGTCAAAATAATTACCTTCCCCAGTAACAACAAAAAGTGCAGGGCTGCATCCAATCTCACAGCCTAATTGTGCACGCCCCCAACGTCTGACGTCACCGCGCGGAGTCGCGTCATGACGCACGCGACGTCACAACGCGATGACGTCATTCAGCCCAGTGACGGCCCACAGAAGGAGTGAGAGAGTGGAGAGTCCTGGAGCCAACCCCAAGATGTCTGCCCACAGTGACTGACGGCGTCACGTGGTGTGACGTCACGACGCACGTGACGTCACGACGTAAAAACGTAATGACGTCATGTTGCTAGGGCAACAGGCACCAAAGGGAGGGACAAAAAACAAATACATAAACAGAGATATTGTACTAACTAGTAAAGTAGCAGGGCTTATTTCTGGAAGAATAAGGGAAGCAATTAATAGTGCCATAATGCACCAATGTAGCATTCTGTTGCTGTGTCCAATGTAATCAATTGCTGACAGTCCTTTGAGAAAAAGAAGTCCATATAATTGACAGATAGCTGTAAATAGAATGAAACTTTGTTAGAACATTATGTCACTGCATACTGCATATACTACATACTACTACTTCAGACAATATTTCTGGCAGGATAGACAACCCTCATGGAATAAATATTCATTTCAGTACATATAGGTACAAAAAGGTTAGGGTAACCTTGGAATGTTAAAAAGGTACAAGGCAGTGGTAAGTGAGTAAGGAGACCCTTAGCAGTGCTGGTCTTTATTGGGGATCATAACCCCGTATTGGCCATCCGCAAAAAAGTGGGTCTATTTAGGAGGCTGGCCCGTTATTATAGGAACCAGTGAAGCTCCAATCTTTCATTCATACCCCTAGGGGCAACCGTATCCAGTGTATGGGTCCACTTAGCCTCTTTTTGTAAAATAATTCTCTCTCTATCCCCTCCTCTGCGGAGGGGTTTCACATGGTCAATTACTTGATACCTAAGCTGCGAGATATTATGTCCTTTTTCTCGAAAGTGTCTTGCCACTGATGTGTCTGATAATGGGTTCCTGATGTTACTCTTATGTTGAGTTATACGTTCTTTCAGTGAATTAATCGTTTTCCCCACATATAACATTCCACAGGGGCATTTCAGTAGGTATACAATGTAAGAACTTAGGCATGTGTAAAAAACATTGGTTTTAAATTTTCTCCCCGTTTGAGGGTGACAAAAGTGCTCACCCCTAATTATTCCATTACAATGGATACAGCTCCTGCAAGGAAAGGTACCAAATTGGGATTTTGTCAGAAATGTTTGATGTGCGGTTTTCAATAAATCAGCTTTGACCACTCTATCCCTGATCTCACCCACAAACATCACAAAGTCCATTGGTTCCCTGGAAGTGAGGCTTGTGAATGCTCTTGTATGTGTTTTGGCAGTACTCATCACTCTCTATGTATTTGTCATGTGCAGCAAAACTTTGATTCAGAAATGTGTTGCACCCTCCCCCCCCCCCCCGAGAGGAGGGGGTCACCCAGGGGCGTGTGTCAGCCACAAGGAAAGGATCACAAGTCAACAATTTTGACCATCAGAGACATTTTGTCTGTTCTGATATTCTGAGTGAATGATGTATATTATGCGTGCAGGGGTGATGATCATGCATTCGCTTCCACAGATACCAACCCCCCTCAATTCTCAGTAATAGAATGTTGTGCTGATTCTCAAAATTTATGATGGTAGAGATAGATGCCATTTCCTTTATCTAGCAGAAAGGTTGCTTGCATAAAATAAGGTTTTTAGCATGTTGTGTATAATTTCTGTATGTTTCCATTTTTAAGCCAGCCCTTTTTTTTCAACTTTCTGTTTATTATTTTTCAGGTATATATCGTACAATCCATATTGCATTACACTGTCCTGGTGGACAGACTCTACATCAGACAAACCATATTTAACAGACATAGGGAAGGGAAGACAACAGGACATAGACAGGTAGAGGGATAAGGGGAGGAGAGGAGGGGGGTCAGAGGGGGAGGTTGGGAAGGCATTCCCATTCTCTTCCTGAATCCCTCTGTCAAACGGTCACCACCAACTCTCGGTGCTGTGACTCTCCCACTTATTGGGGTGTTGAAGCGTCAGCTTAAACCTAGCACCCTATAGGGAGGGGGGCTACCGTCAGTCCTCTGTGTCCGCTCTGTCGCCTTTTCTGTGCATCCAAGGAGAACTCATTTCGTCCTATTAAAGCCAGATGGTGGCATTGCTAAGCCCTGGGATATCCGTCTGGGCTAGCCAAGGCAGCCAGACCTTTTGAAATTTTGAGCCAGTGTCGTTAACCAGACTCGTTAACTTTTCCATCTGGCATACAAACCAAATTCGATTTCTAATTTTGTCTATTGATGGAATTGCGTTCTGGTTCCATAATGCTGCGGTCTCGCACCGCATAGCTGTTGCAAAATGTGCTATTAATTTGTTCCCCGTTCTCGAGACTTCGTCTGTGGGTTTGCTTAGGAGGAACAGCCACGGGTCTAGCTGAATTTGGAGGCCAAAGATCCTCTGAAGCCAATCTTGGATCTGTTGCCAAACTGGCATAAGCTTCGGGCAGGACCACAGCATGTGCACCAGATCACCCTTTGATAAATTTAGCTAATCTGACTGGGGTGAGATACCACCTCAACAATACCTTATATGAGTTCTCCTTCAATGTCGTGCAGATAGAGCTACTGGCAGCAGCTTTGAATATTTCAGTCCAGTCTTCGTCTTCTAGTGTTTCATGTAGGTCCGACTCCCATTGACTCATGAATCTGGGTCTGATTGTGTCGTCATTGTCAGTACCGACCACATTTCTGTACAGAGTGGAGATCAGTCCCCGCGTGTCGGTGCCCCGCACGCAGAGCCTTTCAAAATTCGTTAAAGGTGGTCTCACTGTGTGTTTGTTGTAAAATGCCCGGACCTGGAGGTATCTAATAAATTCTGTGTTAGGCATGCCTGTTTCTGACTTCAATTGGTCGAATGATTTAATAGTGTTTGCGCCCTCCAGGTCTTTTAATCTATGGACCCCTAATTGTCGCCAGAGCGGAAAATGCTTCCCCTCTAGTCCAGGAGCAAAATCCGGGTTACTATACAGAGGGGCCATTAATGTGTGTTTAGAGGTCAATGAGCAACTATATTTGGACACCTCCCAGACCGCAAGTGAGTTGAGCACTGATGTCAAAGGCTCTTTTATATCTTTTATTCTTTTTTTCGGGTATCAGATTAGATCCCTGAGCTCCAGTGGGACGCACAACTCCCTCTCCAGTGACACCCACCTTCGCAGCTCTGGGTCTCCATGCCATTGCGTAATTTGGCACAACTGCGCCACCTTATAATAGGACAACAAGCATGGCACTGCCAGTCCTCCCGCTTCCTTAGATTTCTGCATAATTGCTGCCTTTATCCGCAGTTTTTTGCCTTTCCATATAAATGTTGTTATCGAATTTTGTAAATCTTTGATCTCGGATCTTACCTCGGGTATCGGGAGAGTTTGAAACAAGTACAGTATCCGGGGGAGAATGTTCATCTTTACACTGTAAATTCTGCCTAGCCATGAAATGCCATATGCTGACCAGTCTCCCAATTCCTTTTTCAGAGTCCTTGCTAGACTGGGATAATTTGCTTGATATAGGGAGGCTATCGTTTTTGTGATATTCACCCCTAGGTATTTGATGGACTTGGACCGCCATTTAAACTCAAAATTGAGTTCTACTGTAATAGTTTTTGCATCTCGTCAGGGATGTTCAAGCTCATCGCTTCAGTCTTCGTCTGGTTGATCTTGAAACCTGAGATCTGGTTGAACCGCCCCAAGAGCGCAAACAGGTTGGGGAGGGAGGTGAGCGGTTTAGTAATTGTCAGGATAATATCGTCTGCATATAACGCTAACTTGTGCTCCTGTGAATTAATTTGGACCCCCGTTATGTATCTATTACTACGTATGTGTGCTGCTAGTGGTTCGATGCATAAGGCAAAGAGCAAGGGCGAAAGCGGGCACCCCTGCCTCGTCCCACTTTTGATTGGAAACAACTCGGAGGGGAAGCCTTGGTGGAGGACCCTCGCTGCTGGAGCTGTGTATAATGCTTTTATCGCCCTTAAGATCTTTTCCCCGAATCCATATGCCCCAAGCGTGGTCTCCAGGTATGGCCAGTCTATCCTGTCAAAGGCTTTCTCTGCGTCCAGGCTTAACACCAAGCTCTGAACCTTGCTGGCATTGACAAAGTCAATTATATCTATTACCCTTTGGGTATTATCGGCCGCTTGTCTATCTCTAATAAAGCCAACCTGGTCCGGATGGATCAGCCTAGGCAGGACAACACTTAATCGGTTGGCCAGTAATTTAGAATACATTTTAACATCCGAATTTATCAACAATATCGGCCTATAATTTTGGCAATTTGTGGGATCTTTGTCCTTTTTGTGAATCAAGGAGATTGACGCCTGGAGCATATGATCTGAGAAGGGCTCTCCCGCCAGGACCCCATTAAATAACCGGAGCATGTGTGGAGCTAGTATTCCTATACATTTTTTATAGTACAGATTAGAGAACACGTCTGGGCCCGGAGCCTTGGAAGACTTTAACTTTTTGACTACCGCTGTCAACTCTTCCCGTGTGAAATCACCCTGTATCGCCTCCCGCTCCAACCTGCCCAACTGTGGCAGTGCAGCATCTGCTAGGAACTCCTGCAGTATGCCCTTGTATTTACATTATGAACCACCTTCTCCCCGTTGTACAACTGAGAGTAATATTGTTTAAACTCTTCCACTATAACTTTGGGGTTAGAGGATATCTCCCCTGACTTGGTTCTAATTGCTTGTATATTGTAATTTGGTTGTCTATTGCGGAGTCGGTTGGCTAACATTGTGTCCGGCTTGTTGGCTTTCTCATAAAATTTTCTATGTGTCCAACTCAAGTCCTTCTCAGCCCTGGAAGTGAGGAGGAGGTTAAGCTCAGTCCTTACATCTTTCAACTCCTTTAGGGTATCTCCTCTGCCTGATCGGCTATGTAGTACAGAGAGCTCATGTAACCTCTGATATAATTGTACCAATTTGGCATCCCTCTGTTTTTTCCTTTTCGCTGCTATGCTTATCAGCACCCCCCTCATCGTGGCTTTGTGAGCCTCCCACAGAATTGTGCGGGACTCCACACTGCTAGGTTAGTCTGGAAAAATTGCCTAATCTCCTCCTTGACCACTTTCTCTAGTTCTGGTATCTTAATCAGTGATTCATTAAGTTTCCAGTTTGCTCCCGGGCTAGTAGGCATAGTTTGTGTGCATTTCAGCTCTATTGATGCATGATCCAACCACGTAATGTCATGTATTTTGGAGTTGGATATCTGTGGGACCATTCTACTGGACACAAAAAAGTGGTCGATCCTGCTGTAGCTGTCATGGGGGTGTGAGTAAAAAGTATAGCTCCGCTCGCCGGGGTGCTGTTCCCTCCAGATGTCAATCAGGCTCCCTCGCCTGAGGCCCTCCAGCAATGGCCCATTTCCTACCTGTCTGGATTTTTGCTGCTGTGGTGATCTATCTAACCGGGGGTCTATCGTTTTGTTAAAATCCCCTGCCAGGATTATATTCCCCTCTGCCCATCTTTGCAATGTCTGGAAAAACTCATCAAAGAACTGCGGCTCGATCTCGCAGGGCGCGTATACACAGGCTAACGTTACTCTACACTGCTGTCCTACCAAGATAAGATATCTCCCCTTGCTGTCCCGCTTTACTCTCTCCATCTGGAAAGGGAATTTGTTATTGAATACTATAGCTACTCCTTTCTTTTTTTCCATGGCGGAGGCCAGGAAAAACTGCCTATAACTTTTGTCGAAGAATCTGGGGCTGCTGTGCGTACTAAAGTGTGTCTCCTGGAGGAAAACCACGTCGGCGCCCCTCCGTCTGAATTCAGAGAAGGCAACTTTACGCTTCTTTGGGCTGTTAAACCCTTTAACATTTTGGGAGATAAGAGTTACTGCCATACTTGTGTGTTATGTGGGTAGCTGTACAAGAAGTGGAACAGGTGCTTACCCGAGGGGTGTAGCTCTCGCTGGTGATGCTGTCCTTGTTGGTGACGCACATTAGGATTCACTCCTTCTCTGAGGGGGTCTGATACATGGAGGGAAGGAAACATGAGGGAAAAGCAAGGGAAACAACAAACATATATACACACAAACAGAACCTTGGTGGTCACTAAGGACCCCAGGGTTAATGCCCGGAAGTAACTCAGCCCCACTGGACCCTCCTCCCTCCCAGTCCAGACCCATGGTCTCTCCTGCTGACCATGAATTTCCGGGACTTTTACAGGGGTGCGGGTTGAACCCACATCCCTGTCACTGAAGCGCATGCCTGCGGGCAGGATCGGTGGTAGTCTCCTGACCACCCGCCGGCAGCTACTGTCATTTTGCAAGCTAACTTCCCTAAAACTCTAGGGTATCTAACTTAATATGAACCTTGGTATGCCCAAACTATTCTCCCCAGGGTGTAAATCTAAATCCTGAAGCTAACTACAGTAAACTCCCTCCTGCTCTGGCAACTACTTTGGAGCCTGTGGTGCTCCCCCCTAGCGCATTCTATCTCCCTCTTCCCCCCCCTCTATTTTCGGTGTCCCCCCCATGACCTCAACTAATCCGGACCCCCCCCTCTTTCCCTTTCCTTCTAGCAGCGGGCTCCTCTCCCCCCTGATAAGCTCAAGGCCCCCTCTCTTGATTCCCTCTCTGTCCTACCCTTTCTTGAACTGCTCCCCTCTCTCCTCTCCTGGGGGCTGCGCTTGGCTGCATAAATCTCCCCTCTCCTCCCCTTCGCCTCTTCTTCCCGCCGGTGCTCTTTAATCTTTATCTTCCCTCCTCGGCAGCGGAGTTCGCGTACACCTGCCTGGGAGTGCACATCCGGTAGACCGTCATCTCCTCGCCTGAGTCATCCGGGTCTCTGCTGTTCCACGAGATCTCGTCTCCTGACGTCAGCGGTGTCTCTTCAGTCGGAGGCTGGACGTGGGCGGACACGGATGCAGCTGAGGGCGGGCTCCCTCCGCTCACCATTCGGTCCCGCCGAAACTGCTGCCGCCATGGATTCTGCCGTGCTTTCCCTTCTTCTTCCCTTCCCTTCTTCTTCCTCAGGTGAGTAACGCGTCGCCATTTGGGGGGGGGGGGTTTGTTACAATGTTGCAATGCAATGTTTGTTGCAATGTCACCAACTTTTAGAGCATGGTGAAAAAATAGGTGTAAAACCAGCGCTTATGCAAACAACAAATATGTAAATAAAGAAACAACCTTAAGTGTAATGTCCAAATGGTAGTCCTGGAGCTGCCTAAAGAGATTGTTCTGGTATCTTCCACCCAGACTTGGATATGTAGAAAAAAGCAACCTCCTCTGGCGCTGAGGCAAGGATGTAGATAGATGAACTCGGATTTCTTCTGTTAAACAGTGACCTCAGGAAAAAAGAAAAAAGACAAAACATGCAGGAAGCCTGCAATGGTGCATTACCCAGGGATAACAGAGATATAAATGTGAAGAGCAATTTATTACACAGGGTTAAAAATGACCGTTAAAAAGACAATTCTATACATACATGAAATAAAATAATGATTAAATGAGTGCCTAAGCACTAACCAAGATCCTAAGCACTAGCCAAGATCTTTGTGATTGCTGCGCCTGGTTAAAACTGAAAACCTACTCACCAGAGGTGACTAGGTCATGAGCACTGGTTTTATGGTCTTTGCCGCCGGATCAACCGCTTGCCTTGGGGTGCAATTCGTCTGCTGCTGTCGGAGGATCAAATTCTGTGCTCCGTGATGAATTACTTCCTGGAAAACACACGCTCCGCTCGCTAGCTGACGTCACCACTGAATGTCCACTGCTACGGTGTCCCTGCGGTGCCAGAAAACCTTCCAACGCGTTTCGAAACCTCCAATAATGTGTTTCTTCGTCAGAGCAACTTTAAAACCAAAACTTTAGGCAGCATTTCAACGGAGCTATCTCTTTAAGGGT
This sequence comes from Ascaphus truei, assembly GCF_040206685.1. Lineage (NCBI taxonomy): Eukaryota > Metazoa > Chordata > Amphibia > Anura > Ascaphidae > Ascaphus > Ascaphus truei. The sequence goes on along the minus strand of NC_134486.1, from coordinate 207,345,708 downwards.
CACTGTCCCTCTCCAGCTCTCTCCTTTCGCCTCTCAGCTGACGTGGGCACAGTCTCCCAGTCTGCTGGACGTGGAGGACGTGCCTCTGGGCTCCCCGGGTTGGTGGCTATAACAGCTATTCCCAATTTTTTTAGTAAAGCTGTTCCCTCTGATAGGTGTTTTAGGGCATGGGGGCGGCCATCCTTCACCACCACGCGGGCAAACGGGAAGGCCCATCTATATCTAACGTCCTTGTCCCGCAACACTCTCGTGATAGGCTGCAAAGCCCTCCGTCTCGCCAGGGTTATAGGGGATATGTCCTGGAATACTGCCATGGTTATTCCTTCATAAGTCACTGTTGGAGTTGCACGTGTGATTTTGCAAATCTCCTCCTTGGTCTTGTAGTGGTGTAAAAGGAGGATCACATCTCTTGGTGGGTTATTAGGCATTGGGCGCGACCTCAGGGCGCGATGGCAGCGATCCATTAGCAATTCAGCCTCTGACTTGCCTGGCATAATGGTGTTCATCCACCGGCTTATCAGGACTTCAGGATCCAGAATCTCTTCAGGGATCCCCCTTATGCGTAAGTTATTTCGCCGGTCCCTATTTTCGACGTCCTCCTGACGGTCTTCCAATTCTGCCACTCTGGCTTCTAGTTCCCCCATCCTCTTATTGGTTTCTAGATGGCACCTTGAGCTTTCCTCCATTTTTTCCTCCAGCTCGTTTGTGCGCGTGCCGATCTGTAAAATGTCTTTCCGGAGGCTCTCCACTTCTCCTCTTAAGAAAGTCTTGAGGTCCGTTAGAAGCCGGGCTATCTCTTTTTTTATTATCCCTGAGTGCTCCGCCAAGGTCCCCTCCATCTCCGGAGCGGAATCAGAGTCGGAGACCGCCGAGTTCTCTCCCGGCCGGGCCTTTCCTGCACCCGTGAAGAAGGAGCGCACGTCCGTTTTGCGCTTGTTTTTTTGCCTTGTCGTCGCCATTACCCCTTGTGTGTGGTATGATAATGATCTGTGGGGGTTCGCAACCGCAGCACTGTGCTTGGGACTCGGGAAGTTTTATTGAAAATGCCTTTAATTAGCTTTTGGTGCCGGCGGGTAGCGGAGCCTTTGAATTACACCTCCATCACCATAACCGCCACGCATGCGCCTCTCTAAGCTAGCCCTTTTAAGGGAGTATTACACACTGGGAAAAACAATCAATTTATGGGTCAAGTGCCTCCAACAACCAGAAACAAGAGAAAAACACCAAACACTGCAGGACTGAAAAGTAGTTTATGGAAAGAACAATTTTGGGCTAGTTTATTTCCAAATGTAGGAGTTGGGTTACTATATGACAGGCTTAATACATTAACAGATGTGTTAGATGATGTCCTCAATCACACCACTACAGCCATTGCATCACTAAACCAAGAACAGGTTCAGATCAGGCTTATGGCCTTACAAAACAGAATGGCTTTAGATTACATTTTAGCATCAAAAGGAGGTGTATGTGCCCTAATTAAAGAACAATGTTGTGTTTTCATCCAAGATCAGTGGCAAGGTACAGCATGAGTTAGACAAAATAGAAGAAATTCAAGAAAGGCTTTGAAAAAAAGGTGACAGAATGGAATCCTTTGGGGCTTGGTGGATTGGTAGGATCACTAGGAGCGAAACTTTTGAATGCTGTAATGTGTGTGTTAGTGATACTCGTTGTCATATATGTTTGTGTCACGTTTGTCAAAGGTATGATCCACAAATGTGCTACCCCCTCTGCAGACCTGATGCCATTGTTTGCAGATCCAATCTACAGCAGTCCCTTGAAGAAAGAAGATGCCAAGTACAGTGTTCTAACTCTGGAAGATAGTTTGGCCGCAGTGCCATACGAGACTTTGACTGCATTTGGCAGGCACCCTCCTGCACTGTCCTATACCCTCAAGCATTATCACATGATGGAGCACCCCTGTGCCTCCCTACGTGTCTCTGGTCTAAAATCATGCCAATAATTCTCAAAAAGCAATGTTTTAAAGAAACAGAGGAGGGACTGACAAAGTTGAGACATTAGGGGGTCTGACGTAAACAGCATTAGGGTCTAAGAAGCTATTTTGTTTGACTACTTTGTCCGAGATTTTGTCTTGTCTTTGTAAGTCTTGTATGTCATTTTTCTATGTGAAGAAATGTCTTTGTGAACAAACGTGTGAACGAGAGAAAGGAATGTTTTCGCTCCTAGCTGATGTTTGTTGATCTTTTCTCGTCCAACCAGCTACAAATGAAAGTGTAGACAGGCCAGAAAATAATGAGAAGCCTCGTTAGCAGTCTAAGATAAGTTCAGATTCTTACAGTGGAACTGTTTCTCATACTTATATGCCCCATAATGATTTTTAGCTTACGTACATTTTTAGCTTACGTACATTTATTCAGTATTGTTATGTATTACAAACTTACATCAGCTTTAGTATTGTTATGTATTACAAAATGATGTAATATTTAGTGACGCGCAAGTCCCCCATAAAGGGAGGGAGTTTTAGTTTTTAGGGTATAAATATATGGCATACCGTATTATCTGCGAGAGAGCTTTTGTTTTGAAGTTGTCTCCTATGTGCACTTGATTTAAATAAATTCACGTGTTATTCTGTGATATAATAACCCTCAAACTGTGTTTTTTATTTACGCTTTTCTAAGTAGCCAAACCCCAGACTTACTGTTGCCAGGTAAGGGGTTGGGCCCGGTATGCTGAGCTCAGGTGTGAGGTTAGCACATGCTCTGTGCAAACCGGGAAGCAACCTCTGCCCTTTTTTGTAAAGTACTGGCAAGTCGGGGATAGGTGGGGAAAATTATTCCCACGAGGGGATTGGGTGTAGATGTTAGGTATAGGACCCTTAACCCTATAAGAATGCCTGCAGCCCAGTCCCAGGCAGATTCATCTCAGCTTTACCAAGATACGTCCATGCTATAGCGTTAGCGGTTCCGAAGTTTGAGGGGTTAACTACATCGTAACGAAGATTTGCACCCTTCTTCCAGAATTCGTTTGAGCTGGGGATTCACTAACGAATCCTGTAAGGACCATACGAAATAATTCCTTTTGGCGGAGATAAAGGGCTGGCAAGTTGCGCCCCTAGCCAAGGACTGTCACAGGACTCGAACCGCGCACCAACTTACATGCGTGCAGGGGTGCCCAGAGACTTTGATTCGTTCTGTGGACATTTGATTTCGTTTCCCCATCCCAGTAAGTGCATATTGACTGTAATTGTGGAGTATTGTGTGTTTGTCTTAAAAGGAAATAAATTACAATTTATTTTACTCAGCTTGTGTGCTCAGTCCAGAATCCCGGTATAATTTGATGGTAAGCCCTGGTCTACCGTGACAAAAGCCTTTGCAAAATCTAGGAATGTTGCACCAGTAAATTACATAGTTAGATTGTAGATGAAGTGGAAAAAAGACATACTCCATCAAGTTCAACCTATGCTAAATGTAGATACTTTATCCTATATCTGTACTTTTAGTATATCTTCTTGCCGGAATGGCGCTCTCTCCTGCACTGATCCTCTCTCCTGAGTGTCCGATGTGGCTGGCAGCACACTCAATGCGTTTCACTGTCAAGCAGCTTCATCAGGACTGATCTCCCTATTACTGAATCTAAGGATCCTGTTTCAAAGTCAAGTTCTCCTTTCTCTGACTCTCTTGCAGTACCTGCTATAACCCTTGCTAGTTATAAAGCCCTAGATTTAAAAGCAGGTTTCCCTTTCTCTGACTATCCTGTAGTTTTTGATATACCTATTATTAATGTAGGGACCCCTGCCTTAAAGTCAAGTTTCCTATTCTCTGATTCCCATTTCTCTGATGTCCCTTTGACTTTCTAAGGTTCCTGATTTAAAGATAGGTTCACCTTTCACTGATGTCCCCATATGGTTAAATATACCTAGTTCTGATTCTTCCAAGACAAGTTTCCCTACTGCTGGGTTCCCTGCAATGTTTAATACCCCCATCTTTGTTTCCAAGGTTCTTGCCATAAAATTCCCCACAGTATCTGGTATAGCTATTTGGTTTCCCAGACTCCCACTTCACAGGCTAGCGTATCTTTCTCTGATCCCTCTGCAGTACCTAGTATAACCACTGCTGATTCTCAGACATTCATTTCAGAGACAAGCATATCTCCCCCTGACTGCTCTGCAGTGCCTGTTATAACCATTTAGGACTCTAGAACTCCCATTCCAAGGACTTAATCACTGATTTTTGTTTAGCATCGGATTAAATTACTACTCTAAGATTCCCACATAAAAGACTAGTTCTCCTCTCACTGTTTTCCCTACAGTACCTCATGTAACCTTTGAGTCTGGGACTCCCACTCCAAAGGCAAGTTTATGTCTCACTGCTCCATGCTGATGATGAATGATAACTCCTCCTGGCCGACCAGCATTTATACCTCACCAACATTCAGTGTATTATGATGACCCGATGAGCTCATGTGACATCACAATGTTGTTGTTAACTGCCTAGCTATCTAAAGGCAGATAGTATTTTGACCAATGAGTGATGACACCACCAGGCAAATGGCAACAGCTGCAACTTAGCCACACCCTTCCATTCTTATGTCACTGATTGTCCTCACAATATTTGGCCATAATTTTCTGCTCAGTTACATTCCTACTTTATGAATTAAATAGAATTCTCTATGTTAGTCCAGTTGCGATTGTGCAGACTAAATGAGTACTTCAGTATTAGGGGATCCTTTTTTTATGTGGACTAACTATTGATAGTATTATAATGATATGCAAACTACTAGAAAGATGCCCTCGCTCTGTCTGTAAAATACTGTGTAGGGGGTGGTGCTCGGCTGGAATAATGCTGAAGGGAACAAGTTCATGAGCACTCTGTCTCCACTGGTTTTCAAATGTGAAATATGTACAGATACATGAGTGACGTAAGATATAACGTTTATAAACATATCATTAAAATAAAGGGATTCTCAATAACTGTCTACAAATATCTGCATCTAATAGTAGTAAACAGAACAGGGAAGGCAGGGATGGGGTAGGGAAGGAGGCTTTTGCTACAGTCTGATAATAGATAATGTGTTATAAGCGGCATAATGAACATAGAAAACAAATCCTTGCAAGAGCAAAGGAAGAGCTTCTTTTGAATAGCACTCAAATAAAATATAGTGAAATGGTAACATGATTAAAACTTAACTTTTAATACAAAGCCTTTATTAGTGTAGCCCTTTTTCTGAACCCTCCCAAAAGAACTACTGGTACTGTACTTAACCTGCGGCTCCAGGAGATCTGAGCCTCCGCTAGCTGGGAGCCTGGGGTAACGGTTCTAGCGCAGCGTCTCCACTTGCCCAGGATCCCCGTTATGTAAGATTGCCCTGGGCAAGAAACATACCAACAGTGCGTGCAACCAAGTTTACTATGCATAGGCAACTATATCTTATTCTCTATATAACATCACACATAACTTGCATATATATGTATATTATAACGTTAGAGTCCTTATACTACCGTGGCTCAGCCACAACCCTAGGGATTTTGTCCAGTATAACAGTGGCTCCGCCACGCTCTTATAGAGTGTTGTCCTTGTAAGGTATTAGATAATATGCTCAGTCCGCTAGCCACTTGCTAGTGTCACTACTAAGTTATTCCTAAGGCGGGATCAGCGCCTGATGACCGGTGTTGGTGCACTTGCTTTTACAATTGTACCTTCCGGTCACGGCGGTGACCGGTGCCTCTTCGCAAAGGGTCCGTTGCCTCCGCTCTTGACCTCCAGATGTCGCGGTGTCCAGCCGTCTGATCCCAGATGCCTGTGACCGTCCACAACTCTGTGCGCTGTCCCTAACTAAGGTGACAATTCCTTCCACTATCGGGCGTCCCTACAGTACAGCAGCCTACTGTGACTCAGGGAAACCTCCTATGGGCCTGAGGGTAATAGCTGGCCTATGCAGGCGGGTCACGGACCCCCTGCACTCACACTACCTCCTCTCGCTCTGTCCCGATCTCTTCTGCCTAGCGTGGTCTCTCCCCCACGCTTCCTGTTCCTCCTTCCTTAATTCCCGCCCTCTCATTGGCTCCTAGCGTCAGGTGACTGTTCCAGAGCTCGCGGGAGTTGGGGTCCATTATCAGAGCCTTTCCCTTATTGGCCTGTCGTTCGCGCGCTCCCATTGCGCATGCGCGACCTCTTCACCCCGTCAGTGTCCTTTGCAATATTGCGCAACAACATGGCGGCACCCTGTACTACCGTGCCATCGCGGAACCTGCCGTACTCCCTCCGCGCGCACACACATGGTATCTAACACACCCTTACATTCTCCCCCCCGCAGAATCCAACGTCCCCGCTTGGACTACATCTACATAACTTTATACACAGATCAACGCAACACAATACATATACACTGGCGACACACTTTATTCGAGCTCGGCTAGTCCCACGAATTCGGGTATACCCGGGTGTATTGAGGTTTGTGACTGTTTTCTGCCCGAGTGCATTGAGGTATTTTCCAGGCAGGGATTGAAGCATTTTATTCCCGCTGGCTGCAATACTGCACAGTATATATATATATACTGCATTACAATTCATGAATTTATGCCATCTGGTAGACACGCGAAGCATTGCAGCCTATTAAATCCTAATCATTATCATTTAACAGATCAGCCACCCGTCAGCCAGGCATGAACCCAGGCTGGGAAGGCAAACGCAACGGGGCTTGTCAGAGGTGAGGAGCGGCGCATTCCAGGTATCTGCCAGGTACATACTGGGTATTTGCTCGAATAAAGTGTGTCGGTGCAGTAACTTAGGCTCTAGATTAAATTGCACAGTTCAGTGAACATTACCACTACCGACTGTACTCTGCGGCGAGCCCACTGCTGAGCCTCATAATGGGGTGCCCCGAATTGATCGTAAGCCATCCTCATTGGAGGTTGACCCGTTCTTTGGCTTCGACGAGGTTGTTCTTCAGCTGCCTCCTTTGGAGAGTAGCAAGTCTCAGTTGGCATTTCCAATTCTGCCCTCGAGGGGTTCAATAGATCTACAAAGTCTTTGTGTGGCACAAAGCACGGGCTCTGCGGGTCTAACGCTGGCTCACTGGAGTCAGCGTATCTGTCGTTGGACCAAGGGGCTCTTTACCCGTAGCTCCTTTGGGAGATGCCCCTGCGCCCGGAAGGCCACTTTGAGAGGTTCCCTCTATCGGGTTCTCAGAGGTGGCATTTATTACAGTCTTTGGGCCAGCCTCTGTATTCTCATCTTCTCCATCTATTGCAACCGTGGGCACTTCCAGTTCGTTGTCCCCTACTTGCGGTATGGGGAGTAGATAATTCCTATGCCATACCTTTACCCGGCCTTCTGAATCCTTGATGCGGTACACCGGGAGGCCAGGCATCTGTGATTCTACCTCATACACCCCATCTCTCCACCGATCAGCCAATTTGTGTTTCCCAGGAACGCCTAAATTACGTAGAAGGACAGCACCCCCCGGACGAATCTCTTTATGTCTCACCTTGTGGTCATAGCGCCTCTTGTTGCCCGCATTTAATTGCGCCGCCGTTTTTTCCGCTAATTTATACGCCTGCTGTAGACTGTCTTGCAGTCTCTGTACATATCGGAAATGCGTCCTGTTGGATACCCCATCGGTAGATATCCGCAGTCGCACATCCACAGGCAGTCTCGCTTCCCTTCCAAACATCAAAAAGTAGGGGGTGTACCCTGTAGACTCGTGGCGAGTACAGTTATATGCGTGCACCAGTGTCTCCACATGCTTGCTCCACTCCGTTTTCTGAGAGCCAGTTAGTGTCCCCAGCATGTCAAGTAGCGTGCGGTTGAACCGTTCAGGCATAGCATCCCTTCCGGGTGGTACGGAGTCGTTCGTGACTTAGCTATATTTAACAACTTCAACAGTTCTCTAATGAGAGTGCTCTCGAAGTCTCGGCCTTGATCCGAATGTAGTCGATTCGGTAATCCATAGTGAATGAAGTATTTTTCCCATAATACTCTAGCCACAGTCACTGCCCATTGATCTTTGGTGGGGAATGCTTGGGCGTATCTTGTGTAATGGTCCGTGATCACTAGTACATTACTGATGCCCCTGGAGTCTGGCTCGATGCATAAGAAGTCCATGCACACCAAATCCATGGGGCCAGAGCTTTTCAAATGCGCCATGGGGGCAGCTCGAGTGGGTAGAGTCTTCCTCTGTATGCAGCGGGTACACTGTCGGCAATGAACCTCCACGGATTCTCTCATCTTCGGCCAGTAGAACCGGTCCCGAATTAACCCGAATGTTTTGTCGACACCTAGATGGCCATGATCATCGTGTAGGGCCGTGAGGACCATATTCCGCAGGGTCTTGGGCAGGAATAGCTGTCGCCGGTCGGGATGATTATGGTAGGAGAAAAGAAAAAACACAAAAGCGCACCAAGATAAGAGATGTATATTGTATTAGAAATAATAAAAATAATAGTAACTTACATATAAAATTTCTTTAATAATCCCTGATTCTAACGTCTATCACAGGAGTAGGGCATCACATAGGAAATAGATGGGCAATCTCAGTTCTGGGAGATCAGACCCGCGCGCTGGGGCTGTCTCTGTTCTGTCTCCTGTCCTCCACGTGTGGTAGCGTGGTGAGGAGTGTAGTGCACGAACCGGAGCCCTCTATAGGTGTCCTTAGGATGCCTGTCCGTTTTTGATACCGTAGAAACGATCGGGAACGGGCAGAAACGATACACTTGAATGTGTACTGGTGGTGGGTAGTGAAACCACCAGCCACAATAGTCGCGACGCGTTTCGTTTACCAAAGTAAACTTCTTCAGGCAATATCTGGGGCACCTGTTTAGGGGTCCTTTATAGGTCTAGTGCTGTGCGTCATTGGTTAATACCCAATGACTGCATGGCCAATCAGGCTCATATGCTGGTAGGGGCGGGCCAAATTGAAAAGCCCTCCCTATTTATGTCTATACTCCATGATGAATTACACTATATAAATATATATGTGTGTATAGAAAGGTAAACAGACCTTAAAGGGGGGCCAAAAACATGTGTCCCATATAATCAAGTGTAATGAAATATGCATAATAGCAGCATAAATGGCAAAGTGTATGTGCATTCTAACAACATTAATAACATTAATGACATATAAATAACATTTAAACATGGGAAATAAAATGGGAAAAACAGGGGAGGGAGGGGGGGGGAGGGAGAGAAAAAAAGGGAAAGGAAGGGAGGGAGGAGAAGGGGGGAGGGGAGAGAAAAATTGCTTAAAAGGATAAAAACCACTATAATGAAAAATGAAAAAGCAGATAAAAGATCGGATAAAAAACAGATAAAAAATCAACTGAAATATCTAAGGGAAACAGAACCTTATATTAGACCAATGATTGTATCAAAGTACAGTGTACATGAGTTCACCTCAAAAAAGGGGTTAATTCCACATAGTCGTTCAAACCCCCCGGGTACTTAGATTGGAGGGTAAATATCCAGAATTGCTCCCTTTTCGCAATCTGAAGATCTATGTTACCAGCCCGTACATTAGTTGTTATATGTTCGATGCCCATATATTTAACCCCTATAGTACTACACTGATGGACATCCTTAAAATGCGACAATAAGTGTGTTAGTGGTTTATTAGATGCCAGTAATTTTGGAATATTAGTGATATTTCTGAGGTGCTCCATCACTCTAATTTTGAGCTGACGTTTGGTACGGCCCACATACTGTAATCCGCATCCACATTGCAGGATGTAAATAACATATGTGGTTACGCAATCGATGTAGCTATTGATTTCATATCTAATATCTGTCACTTTAGATTTAAAGTAATCCTAAATAAGCATTCTGTTTAACCTCCCTAATGAATGAATTACATAAACTTTTTTAAAAAGAAACTAAGTCATGGCTAGAAATGGCCACATTAGAGGAGTATATAAGGGTGGGTCGCATACCAAGGGGGCTTAGAGTCCTTAAACCCTCTACATATAATACAGACAGCCCTGAGTTTGTCAAGGAATGGGAAAGGATCCAAGACCACTGCTCATTGGAGCTAATGCGGTTGTTAATCCTAGAGAGGAAGAAAGAAATCATCGAAATAGATGGTAAAATAACAAAAGCTAAGAATGAAATCTTGGAGATCCCCTGCCTTGACAAACTACCACAATTGACCAAAGAAATGAATGTCAAACTAAGGAGATCAGAAAATCAGATTTTGATCAATAAAAACAAAAAATTCCTTAGAGATAAGAGGGATTATGCACTTAACATTCAGCGATGTTGGGATACAGTAAAGGAAATAACTGCAGATGGGGACCCTGCCATACGTGACACTAATTCATCCAATGTCACAGCCTCTAATCAAACTAAAGGATCCTTACAAACCCAACATACTAATCCTAAAACTAATGTTACCATCCCAAGAACACCAAGGGACCCTAATTTTTATGCGAAACCCACCCATGAGAAACATACCAGACGACCATCTAAATACCAGAGGAATGAGACTATGGATCACTCTGGACAGGTCAATTACACACATAGACCACAGCAATCTAACCCTCATTATGCCAAACAAAATAGGAGATATAGCAATAAATCACATACCCCGCAAAATAGGAGAGATACTAGTACCCCTAAAAAACATACTAATTTTAGGGAAAAACATGCACATACAGCTAAACCCCGTTATAACGCGGGTCTCGGGGTCCACCCCGAGACCACCGCGTTACTAACGGGGTCGCGAGAAAAAAAAATGGCCGCCGCGCTTTAGCGCATATTCATCCCGCGGGACAGGAGATGGGAGCGGGCATGTCCCTCCGCTCCCCGCTTCCCCCTGTCACCGCGGGACAGGCCGCGGGGCAGGAGATGGGAGCGGGGATGTCTCTCCTGTCCCCGCTTCCCCCTGTCACCTCGGGACAGGCCGCGGGGCAGGAGATGGGAGCGGGGATGTCTCTCCTGTCCCCGCTTCCCCCTGTCACCTCGGGACAGGCCGCGGGGCAGGAGATGGGAGCGGGGATGTCCCTCCTGTCCCCGCTTCCCCCTGTCACCTCGGGACAGGCCGCGGGGCAGGAGATGGGAGCGGGGATGTCTCTCCTGTCCCCGCTTCCCCCTGTCACCTCGGGACAGGCCGCGGGGCAGGAGATGGGAGCGGGGATGTCCCTCCTGTCCCCGCTTCCCCCTGTCACCTCGGGACAGGCCGCGGGGCAGGAGATGGGAGCGGGGATGTCTCTCCTGTCCCCGCTTCCCCCTGTCACCTCGGGACAGGCCGCGGGGCAGGAGATGGGAGTGGGGATGTCCCCTCAGGTCGCCGCTTACCTCAGAACCATGCTGCCTGCATGGAGGTTGTAGCGGGGGGTTTCTTCTCCCCACCGCTGTCCCCGGTGCTCCCGCTGCCTGCGCGGGAGGAGGGGGGGGAGCGGGTGGTGGTGCTGGTCGCGGCCCGTCTGTGTAGAGTGAGAGAGTGTGTGTGTATGTATATATGGGAGAGAAAGTGTGTGTGTGTATATGGGTGTGTGAGTGTGGGTAAGTGTCTGAGTGTGTGTGTAAGTGTGTGTGAGTGTGTGTGAGTGTCTGTGAGTGTGTAAGTGTGTGTGAGTGTCTGTGAGTGTCTGTGAGTGTCTGTGAGTGTCTGTGAGTGTCTGTGAGTGTCTAAGTGTGTGTGAGTGTGTGTGAGTGTCTGTGAGTGTGTAAGTGTGTGTGAGTGTGTGTGAGTGTGTGTCTGTGAGTGTCTAAGTGTGTGTAAGTGTGTGTAAGTGTGTGTGAGTGTGTGTGAGTGTCTAAGTGTGTGTAAGTGTGTGTGTGTGTGTGTGTGTGTGAGTGTGTGTGAGTGTCTGTAAGTGTGCGTAAGTGTGCGTGAGTGTGCGTAAGTGTGTGTGAGTGTGCGTGAGTGTGGTCAGTGTGTGTGCAGTGTGTCAGTGTGAGCAATGAGCAGTGTGTGTGCAGTGTGCAGTGTGTGTGCAGTGTGGCAGTGAGCAATGAGCAGTGTGTGTGTGCAGTGTGTCAGTGTGAGCAATGAGCAGTGTGTGTGCAGTGTGGCAGTGTGAGCAGTGAGTGTGTGCAGTGTGCAGTGTGTGTGCAGTGTGGCAGTGAGCAATGAGCAGTGTGTGTGCAGTGAGTGTGTGCAGTGTGTCAGTGTGAGCAATGAGCAGTGTGTGTGCAGTGTGCAGTGTGTGTGCAGTGTGGCAGTGTGAGCAATGAGCAGTGTGTGTGCAGTGAGTGTGTGCAGTGTGCAAAAAAAAAAATGTAAAAAAATTTTTTTTAAAAAATTTTTTTTTTTTTTTTTTTTTTTTTTAAAAAAAAACGGGAGCCACGGGAAAACCGCGTTATAACCGAATCGCGGTATAACGAGGCGCGTTATAACGGGGTTTAGCTGTATCTCACATGCCATACCGTTGCAAAACAAATATGAAGTTTTGAAGGATTCAAATGAGGGAATGGAGAATGAGGATTTTTTAAACAGGTTGGAGAAAATGAGAAAATCAATATCCACTTGGGACTCCAACCATCCGCCTCTATTGGGAGCCCCCCAAAAAATCACAAGGAAAAGACAGGATTCAGGAGAGGGCATAGGGGAATTAGAACAAGGGGTAGAGAAACAACACTCCCCTCTCAAACTTACCCAGATGACACAACACTGAGATCTAAGGGTATCTTTAACTTATCTAATTCCCGTATAGACCATACATTAATGAATGTTTTAGGTAAAGGTCTTTCGTTTGCCCCTACACGTAGAGTTAACAATTTCGATCTTCACATTGATCTGCAAAAATTTAATCGTAAGTTAACTCTAAGTAGACACTTTATTTCGGATCAAAGGGGCCATCAAACTACCCCTGATACCATTAATCCTATTGTACATACATTGTCCACAAGTGAACAGACGCAACTAGTGGACTTGATGTCACTAATGGATGAGGGCACTACCAATACCAAAGAAAGTATATCTATACAACATTCATTATTCAAACCTAATTCTGTTTTTCACCCTTATCACTCTAGGGGACACCATATTGATATATTCAATAAATTGGTCGAAAGGGAATTTCAAACTTTGGGACAAGGGAAAGAATTTCTCACGAATAAGAACTCTAACCTAACTGCACAGGAAAGACATGCGTTAAAAACGCTACAATTAAATCCTAATATAATTATACGTGAAGCAGACAAGGGTGGAGGTATAATACTCCAAGACAGAGTAGATTATTGCAGAGAAGCTGTCAGACTATTGTCTGATCCACTGTCCTATTGCAAATTACCTAAAGACCCCACAGCTGCATTCAAACTAGAACTAAATATACATTTGGAATCCGCCCTAACATCAGGCGTTCTCAATAAAAAAGAGTTTGAATTTTTATGCTGCACGGCTCCCACCATCCCTATTATGTACCATTTGCCCAAGATTCACAAATCACTCACCAATCCACCTGGGCGACCCATTATTTCGGGTATTAATTCTCTTACTGTTAATCTTTCTTCCTATGTAGATTCTTTTCTTCAACCCTTAGTACCATTATTACCATCACATTTACTAGACACTACTTCTCTCCTCACTATTCTAACAGATTTCACATGGAAATCTTCTTATCATCTAGCCACTCTTGATGTTCAATCACTTTACACCTCTATCCCACACGAAGGGGGTTTAGATGCTATTGATCACTTTTTGGCACTACACGGCACTTTACCTTTTCTCCAACGTAGGTTTATTCACAGCTCAATTGAATTTATATTGAAACACAATTATTTTCTTTTTGAACACGAGTTTTATTTACAATTGTGTGGCACTGCTATGGGGACACGTTTTGCACCATCTTTCGCAAATTTGTACATGGGATGGTGGGAATCATCCAATATATGGGGCATTGATGTATCTGCGCCACAGTTGATTATGTGGCGCAGATACATCGATGATGTGATTGTTATCTGGGACGGTGATGATACCTCGTTTGATAGCTTCGTTGCAAGGTTGAATGATAATCTGTTCAATCTCACTTTTACCAGTGAAATAAGTCAAAGTAAGATTATCTTCTTGGACTTAGAAATTTATATAACTAACAACGAGTTGCATACCAAAACACATTTTAAGAACACTAATGTTAACTCCTTTCTACACCCAGAGAGCGGACATGAAAGGAGATGCATTAATAACATCCCATTCAGCCAGTTTTTACGCATTAGGCGTAACTGTGCTGACATAGAAACGTTCAAAGCACAATCACAAATACTCTTTGAGCGTTTCTTTCAAAAGGGCTATGATGTGACTCTCATAGATGGAGCCTACAAAAGAGCACTAAACATTAATAGGAAGAAACTGATTCAACCAAAGAACAGTAAACTTAATGGCAAACAAAAGTATGTTTCCACTGGAAATACATCAATCAAACCATTGGAGGATCCAGTGATTAATGGTTCTCTTACCACATTGCCCGATTTAGAATCAAGCGAAACAGACCTTAAAAACAATAAAAGAAAAAATGAGAAACAAACACCGTATTTTGTAACAAAATTTAATAGTTCTCATAGAAAGATCAAATATATTTTGAACAAATACTGGTACATTTTGCAGATGGATCCAATCTTGGCAAAAACATTACCAGAAAGACCAACGATTGTGTTCACGAGATCCAACAATTTAAAAACTATCTTGGCTCCAAGTCTCCTTAAAGGCAGTGATTCTAGCAAAAAGAAAGATCTCAGGGAGATGTTGGGCATTACAGGTAATCACAGATGCAATAGGTGTAAAATCTGTCTAAGAATGCTTATTCAGGATTACTTTAAATCTAAAGTGACAGATATTAGATATGAAATCAATAGCTACATCGATTGCGTAACCACACATGGTGTTCTTGGGATGGTAACATTAGTTTTAGGATTAGTATGTTGGGTTTGTAAGGATCCTTTAGTTTGATTAGAGGCTGTGACATTGGATGAATTAGTGTCACGTATGGCAGGGTCCCCATCTGCAGTTATTTCCTTTACTGTATCCCAACATCGCTGAATGTTAAGTGCATAATCCCTCTTATCTCTAAGGAATTTTTTGTTTTTATTGATCAAAATCTGATTTTCTGATCTCCTTAGTTTGACATTCATTTCTTTGGTCAATTGTGGTAGTTTGTCAAGGCAGGGGATCTCCAAGATTTCATTCTTAGCTTTTGTTATTTTACCATCTATTTCGATGATTTCTTTCTTCCTCTCTAGGATTAACAACCGCATTAGCTCCAATGAGCAGTGGTCTTGGATCCTTTCCCCTTCCTTGACAAACTCAGGGCTGTCTGTATTATATGTAGAGGGTTTAAGGACTCTAAGCCCCCTTGGTATGCGACCCACCCTTATATACTCCTCTAATGTGGCCATTTCTAGCCATGACTTAGTTTCTTTTTCCAAAAGTTTATGTAATTCATTCATTAGGGAGGTTAAACAGAATGCTTATTTAGGATTACTTTAAATCTAAAGTGACAGATATTAGATATGAAATCAATAGCTACATCGATTGCGTAACCACATATGTTATTTACATCCTGCAATGTGGATGCGGATTACAGTATGTGGGCCGTACCAAACGTCAGCTCAAAATTAGAGTGATGGAGCACCTCAGAAATATCACTAATATTCCAAAATTACTGGCATCTAATAAACCACTAACACACTTATTGTCGCATTTTAAGGATGTCCATCAGTGTAGTACTATAGGGGTTAAATATATGGGCATCGAACATATAACAACTAATGTACGGGCTGGTAACATAGATCTTCAGATTGCGAAAAGGGAGCAATTCTGGATATTTACCCTCCAATCTAAGTACCCGGGGGGTTTGAACGACTATGTGGAATTAACCCCTTTTTTGAGGTGAACTCATGTACACTGTACTTTGATACAATCATTGGTCTAATATAAGGTTCTGTTTCCCTTAGATATTTCAGTTGATTTTTTATCTGTTTTTTATCCGATCTTTTATCTGCTTTTTCATTTTTCATTATAGTGGTTTTTATCCTTTTAAGCTATTTTTCTCTCCCCCCCCTTCTCCTCCCTCCCTTCCTTCCCCTTTTTCCCCCCCTCCCCCCCCCCTCCCTCCCCTGTTTTTCCCATTTTATTTCCCATGTTTAAATATTATTTATATGTCATTAATGTTATTAATGTTGTTACAGTAGAATGCACATACACTTTGCCATTTATGCTGCTATTATGCATATTTCATTACACTTGATTATATGGGACACATGTTTTTGGCTCCCCTTTAAGGTCTGTTTACCTTTCTATACACACATATATATTTATATAGTGTAATTCATCATGGAGTATAGACATAAATAGGGAGGGCTTTTCAATTTGGCCCGCCCCTACCAGCATATGAGCCTGATTGGCCATGCAGTCATTGGGTATTAACCAATGACGCACAGCACTAGACCTATAAAGGACCCCTAAACAGGTGCCCCAGATATCACCTGAAGAAGTTTACTTTGGTAAACGAAACGCGTCGCGACTATTGTGGCTGGTGGTTTCACTACCCACCACCAGTACACATTCAAGTGTATCGTTTCTGCCCGTTCCCGATCGTTTCTACGGTATCAAAAACGGACAGGCATCCTAAGGACACCTATAGAGGGCTCCGGTTCGTGCACTACACTCCTCACCACGCTACCACACGTGGAGGACAGGAGACAGAACAGAGACAGCCCCAGCGCGCGTGTCTGATCTCCCAGAACTGAGATTGCTCATCTATTTCCTATGTGATGCCCTACTCCTGTGATAGACGTTAGAATCGGGGATTATTAAAGAAATTTTATATGTAAGTTACTATTATTTTTATTATTTCTAATACAATATACATCTCTTATCTTGGTACGCTTTTGTGTTTTTTCTTTTCTGCTAACATTGGTATCGCCGTCGGAGTTTCCGGTGGAAGCCACATTTGGAGGTGGGGGAGACACCTCATAACACAAGAGCAGCAAAAGAACAGAGAGGAATCAACATTCCAAGTTTAAAGAGCCAGAGCGCGGACTGAACTTTTCATCAATGATTATGGTAGGGTATGACCCGATACAGGAGGCAATTGTCCAGTTCAAATTTTCCGAACTCATTTAACAAGAGTTTCACCAACTCTCTGGGGGCTTGCTTAAGAATAGAAGGGTTTCCTTGCTGCAGGGCTTGGCGGGCTAATTCTATCACTGTGTCTTGAATTTGATACTGCACTAGCTTGTTCCAGGAGATAATCTTGTCTTCTGTAATACTCATTCCTTCCCCGCTTCGGTAAGCCCGAGGGACAGCACGGGATTGACACCCTAATGAATCGGCTACTCTTAGTTCCGAAAATGCGATCTGATTGTCGACTACTGCCACTGTGGAGCATAGAGCACGTATACCAGGCCCTGCAATCTCTTCCCACACCTCCTCATCCAGGACAGGCTGGAGCCCCGGTCTTCGTGACAAAGCATCGGCCCCCACGTTGGTGGGCCCTAGTTTATACTTGAGGTTGAAACGGTAGTTGGCCAGTGCCGCCAACCACCGGTGACCGGTCGCATCTAGTTTGGCGGACGTGTTAATGTTTTTCATGGGATTATTGTCTGTCCGCACTTCAAACTGTACCCCATACAAGTAATCGTGTAACTTGTCCACTACTGCCCATTTGAGGGCTAGGAACTCCAGCTTGTGGACAGGGTAGTTCTGTTTGCTTGGGGTCAAGCTTCGACTCGCGTACGCCACGGGGCGGAGCCCGGTGTCGTGTTTCTGGTGCAACACTGCTCCTAGTCCGCTAAAACTGGCGTCCATGTGTAGCACGTACTCGCGATCAGGGTCAGCATAGGCCAGTACTGGGGCCTGCGTTAGACTGGCTTTCAGTTTCAAGAACACTTGCTCACAAGCCGGGGTCCACTTTTCTCCAAAGGGCGTTTGTGCCGTGACACTTTTCCGACCCGTATCCTCAGGATAGATCTTTAACAGGTTATTCAGGAGTTTAGCTTTGCTTGAGTAGCCCTCCACGAAACGCCGGTAATAGCCACAGAACCCCAGGAAGGATCGCAGTTCTTGGACGTTACTGGGCCTGGGCCAATTCACTACGGCCTCTATCTTCCCTGGGTCGGTGGAAATCCCTTCAGCTGATACGATGTGGCCCACGTATGTCACGGACGTGCGACAAAATTTGCATTTGTCCAGGGACAGTTTGAGTCCCTTTTTCTGAAGTCGATCCAATACCTTCATTAACCGCTCCTCATGCTCCTCCAAGGTTTTCCCGAACACTATAATGTCATCCAAGTACACTAGGCATTCTTGCGGGTTCATGTCTCCCAGGGTCTGTTCCATCAACCTCTGAAAGGTGGCAGGGGCCCCGCAGATCCCTTGTGGCATGCGTGTGAACTGGTAGAACCCTAGCGGACAGATGAAGGCTGTCCTCTCCTGGTCTTCCAGATCCATTGGCACTTGATAGTATCCTGACCGCAAATCTAGTACACTGAACCATTTACTTCCCGTCAAGGCGTTCAGAAGGTCCTCAATGCGCGGTAGAGTATACTGGTCAGGTACCGTACGGTTGTTCAATGTTCAGTAATCTACGCATAGACGTACCGTCCCATTCTTCTTACGGACTACCACGATGGGAGAGGCGTATGGACTGCGTGATCCTTGAACAATACCAGCTTTCTCCATTTCGGCTATTAACCTCCGCACCTCTTCCACATCTCAGGGAGCTAGGCGGCGGGAGCGCTCCCGGAACGGGGCAGCGTCGTTCATCCGAATGGTATGGCGGGCGCTTCGACTGCACCCCACATCCATATCACTCGTGGAGAACACCTCTCGTCGTTCTCCTAGCTTGGTCTGCAGTCTTTTCCTCCAGTCTTCCGTTAGCGGCGAGTCTCCGAAGTCAAAGGCCAAGAGGGGGGTTACGGCATGGGTGGTGGCCACCGACCGTCCCCCCAAAGCCTTCTTTTTGGGTATCACCGGATATATTCTGCCCAGCGGCTGCCGACTATCAATGCACATGGGGTACGGGGAGATGTTCTGCACATACACCCAGGTTCTGTTCGGAATTTTTCCCGGCCATTCCTTTACGGAAGCTAATAGTTCGTAGCCAAGCCGCTGATCATCCCGTGTCGTGCTTTCCAAGGAGAAGAGCTGATCTTCCGGACGTCTATCCGGGTAGTGGCAGGCCGCGATCATCATTCTCCCTTCCCCGGGAGGGATCTGAGTCAGTCCCCACCCTTGACTGTACAACATTCCATGCTCCTCTTCAGTCGCGATTTTACCGCAAGCCTCTTGTAGTGCCGGACACGTAGCGAGGGCCAGCAGCGGGGCTTCGCCCGCTTCTTGTAAGTACATGCGGATCACCGATTGCACAATGTCGGTGTTGGTCCCCATGATTATCGGGGCGCTGGGGTGGTCTTGTGGCTCGGGACACACTAAGGCTTCCACTTCCATGGGGTGGTGCTTACCGGTGTTCAGCTGGGGAATGTCCAGATGTACCTTCACCACTCCATCGATGGGATAATCTACGTGGCTCAACCCTCTCAACCGTAAAGAATCAGCGGATAACAGCGGCAGCCGGTGTAAGTGTTGGTCGTAGAAGGGCCGATACACTATAGTCACCTGAGATCCCGTATCCATCAATGCCGAAGCGTAGATACCTTCAATTACTACCCGAACGATGGCAGCGGGTCCGATCCTATTACTCGTTGAAGGCTGGGCCACGGCTCCACCGTCCTGGGGAGTACACGGCATAGACTGAGCTGGTCAAGACGCCGTTCTCCGTAGGGAGGGGCAGCGCGCCCGAAGGTGTCCCATCTTCCCGCAAGTATAACACTGGATTTGACTGAGGTAGGTATCATTTCGCGCGGGAGGTGAGTTTTGCCCCGACACAGGGCGGTGCCGGGCAGCTGTCGGCGCCTCTGAATCCTCTTTGTCAGGGTCCCCGCTCTCTGATGCCTCGGCTTTAGCTTCTGACTTTTTGGTGTCCTTGTTCCCACCTGACGTCTTCTTCCCTGGGGTTAAGTCACGCCCCAGCAGCACAGTCTCATGCGCTTGGACTCGGTCCATTAGGTCATTAAACGCCAAGGCTTGTCCGGGTACTAGGCAGCCGCTGACACGTACGGACACCGGATGCAGGGGCAGGAGCCCCCTCAGTAGCTGGGTAGTGCGCAATCCGTCAGCATCCACCTTCGGTACCACGCCCTTTCTCACCAGAGTAAACAGATCCAGATGCAGACGCCTAAGGAAGTCGGACACCATTTCTCCCTCTTTCTGAGCCAGAGCATGAAACTTGGCCATCAGGGCATAGGCGTCCACAGGGGCTCCATAGGTCTTGGTAAGGCAGTAAATGAGTCCCAAAACAAACAGGCAATGGGGGAGCGTGGGATTATTGAGGCATATGTAGTAACAATATAATGTTGATAGTGGACTCAAATAACTTGGGAAAAAATGGGGGATGAGTTCTATATACTGAGGTACTTACACGGCCATGTGTAAGTAAACACAATAATTGATAACTTTCTCAAGACGAACTCCGTCTCTCCCAGCAATAATAGATGAAAATTTTGGGTAGGGGGGAATATACAACTATATGTATCTGTACTCACACGGCCCAGTGTGAGCAGTTGTAGAGGGTTGGTTACTTTGGGGTTAATTTCTTAGCCCATCCACTTCTGTTGGTCTGCGTAATGGGGACTGTCCTCAAGCTTCCTGGTTGATATAGGTCTCAATACCCGGTTCCAGACGTCAGGTGTGATCTCCCCCCCGGTGTTATAATGTATGGGGGTTGGAGGAGGGGAAAACAGGTGAGGCACGAACCAGTTGTATACAATTCATAAAATGCATTTATTTATAAAACAACAACAGGACTCACACACATATAGGGTGGACCCCTGGCCTCCTCATGTAGTCCAGGATCAAGTTTAAGCAGCTTGTTGCGCCGGTCCCGCGTCCGGGATGCAGGAAGAAAAAACTGTCCTGCTGGGCTGCAAAGGCTGCTTTATGATCTGGCTACGGAAGCCTCCGTGGGTCAAATTCAGCTGTAGAATAGAGCAACGCGTTT
This sequence comes from Ascaphus truei, assembly GCF_040206685.1. Lineage (NCBI taxonomy): Eukaryota > Metazoa > Chordata > Amphibia > Anura > Ascaphidae > Ascaphus > Ascaphus truei. The sequence goes on along the minus strand of NC_134486.1, from coordinate 207,324,764 downwards.
CGCCGACGCATCGGCTTCCTCAGGCTCATTTGAGATTTACAACTTGTAAACAACTTTACAAATTTGTAAACAAATTTACAACTTGTAAACAACTACCCAAATTTCTTCTCATACTATTACTCTCTCTAGCAGGTGATATTGAAACTAACCCAGGTCCTCCCATTTCAGCTCTGTCCCATGCCCCTGAGAATTCCACCTTTAAATTCCAAAAAGGGCTATCTGTCGCCCATATAAACATCCGGAGCCTGCTGCCCAAACTAGACGAACTAAGGGCATGGTGCCTTATGCATAAACCCAAAGCCATCGTTCTTACAGAAACATGGCTATCCTCTAAAACCCCTGATGCAAATATCGCCATTCAGGGATACTCCATTTTTAGGAGAGATAGGTCAAAGAGAGGAGGAGGGGTGTTATTTTATATTGCAGACACCTTACAATTTACACTGCTACATTGCCCACCAAGTCCACCCTCTTTTGAAACTCTAGTTGGCAAAATCTGCCTCCCCTTTTCTAAGCCCATCTTGCTTGCTGGCATCTACCGCCCCCCTAAAGCCCTTCTACAATCCTTGACTGATATCACCCAATTTCTTGCCTCCATTTCCTCTCTGAATGAGAAGAGTGAGCTGCTAGTTCTTGGGGATTTCAACTTCAATTGGCTTGACCCTAAAAACCACAAAATCCAGATACAACTCAAGTCACTTAACCTATCGCAACTCATTTCCCAACCCACACGAATAAACCTGAAGTCGCATAACCATTCCTTGCTAGACTGGATTCTCTCCTCAAACCCCAGCAGAATCCAATCCTCTGGCATCCTTCCTGACATTTTCAGTGACCATGCAATAGTGTACTGTGTAAGGAAAATTAAACCGCCCCATTCAAGCCCCAAAGTTCTCCTCACTAGAACATTTAAAAACTTTAACCCACAACAGTTTCTGGATGACCTTACCAACTGCCCATGGCACAGAATCGATTTAATTCCCGACCCTGATTCTGCGCTCGACTATTTCCAATCCGAGTTCTTAAAACTCTGCGATACCCATGCTCCACTACGCAAAATAAGGGTACGGGGGGCCCACCTTCCATGGGTTACACCTGACCTTATAGCACTCTACCAGTTCAGGGATGCCTTGTGGAAAAGCTACAAAGTAACTGGCACTACCAAGGATCTCAATCACTACAGATGCCTGCGGAACGTGTGCACAAGGCAAACAAGGCATGCAAAAGCACAATATTACTCTGACAATCTCCTCCAGAATACATCAAACCCAGCTAATTTCTGGAAGGTTATCAACAATATATTCCAGCCTCCTAACCATCAACAACCAAGTAATATCACTAAGGGGGATATTACTCTGACAAACCCCATTGACATTGCAAATGCATTCAATGATTACTTTGTGGGGTGTGCCACTAACTTATTAGCGAAACGCAGCACAAACCCCAAACCTGAATCTCATCCTGGGAGTACCCCTATAGTCCCACCCCCTCCCAACACTGCCCACAATTTTCAATTTAGCCCAGTATCTGAAGAGGAGATTACACAAGCGCTCCTCAAACTAAAACTAAGCAGCCAATGTGGACCCGACTTACTACAATCTAGGTTCCTACGACTTGGTGCCCCAGCCATTGCCAAACCAATTGCGTCCATAGTCAACTCTATCCTGTCTGCAGGCCATATCCCTAAGACCTGGAAAACTGCCAGAGTTGTCCCAATCTTCAAAAGTGGGGACAAAAACACTGTCTCAAACTACAGGCCAATCTCACTTCTCCCAATTCTATCCAAAGTTATGGAAAAATGTGTCCACTCCCAATTAAGCGAGTTCTACACCAAGACAAATTTCCCTAGCCAATTCCAGTCTGGGTTTCGTCCCAAACACTCCACCGTAACTACCCTGCTAAAAGTTTGCAATGAAATCCAGTGTGGAATGGAACGGGGACAACTCACTGGTGCAGTATTCCTAGATTTTGCAAAGGCTTTTGACACAGTTGATCATGCTATCCTGCTTAACAAACTCCAGAGCTCTGGAATAGAGAAACATGCTTTAAACTGGTTTCAGTCCTACCTATCAGGAAGATCCCAACATGTGTCCATCTCAGGCTCTAACTCCAACCCCCTGGATATCACCTGTGGTGTCCCGCAAGGCTCTGTTCTGGGGCCCCTACTCTTCTCAGTGTTCATTAATGATCTTCCCACAGCTTGTAAGGAAGCCTCAATACACATGTATGCAGATGACACAATCCTGTATGCACACAGCCATAGCCTCTCTGACCTTCAACACATACTTCAGTCTGACTTTTTGAGACTCGAAAACTGGATTTCCCAAAACAAACTGTTTTTAAACACTGACAAGACTGTAACAATGGTATTTGGGACCAAGACTAAATTTGTAAAGCTTCCAGTGACTGAGCTCCTGATTAGAACCAACGCTAAAACCACCCTAACACCTGTCACTAGTTTTAAATACCTGGGCTTATGGTTTGACTCCCACTTAACATTCGGGATGCACATTGATACCCTGACAACCAAGACCTATGCCAAACTAGGGGTACTTTACAGGAACAAATCCTCCCTAAGTCTCCTGGTCAGAAAGCGTATTGCACAGCAGATGCTAATGCCAATTATTGACTATGGAGACATAGTATATGGCTCGGCTCCTCAAACCCACCTTAGCAAACTTGACACCCTCTACAATTCAATTTGTCGTTTTGTTCTCCAATGCAACTACAACACACATCACTGCGAAATGCTCAAAGAACTAGATTGGTCATCACTAGAGTCTAGGCGCAAAGTTCACCTTTCCTGTCTCACCCTCAAATACTTTCTGGGCAAGCTACCCAGCTACCTGAACAAGCTCCTCACCCCTACCACATGCAGTACCTATCACCTGAGATCAGACTCCAAAAGACTATTCATGGTCCCAAGACTCAACAAAGTATCCGGACGTTCCTCCTTCTCCTTCCGTGCACCCCAAAACTGGAACAACCTACCAGAGACTCTCATATCCACCACCAGCTTAAGTTCTTTCAAATCTAAGGCTGTCTCACACTTTAATCTGGTCTGTAACTGTTTCATACGCTCATAATATATATTTTCTTTAACTGTGCATGCAATGTCTTGTATATAAATGTATACCTTGTTCATTTATGTAACTGTATTTGTAACCATGTATTATTTGTTTTACTCTGTGCCCAGGACATACTTGAAAACGAGAGGTAACTCTCAATGTATTACTTCCTGGTAAAATATTTTATAAATAAATAAATAAATAAATAAATTATTGTCGGCTCACAGCATCTGCATGAGAGACATATTTCAATCGACTGCTTCATTGTAAGCCTACTTTTGTTTGTGACTCGAGGTAAGCGCCTGGTTTTTTTCTACACAGTAAATGAGTCCCGCCGCATCAGCGTCCGGGTGATTGTCCTGATAGCAGTGCACCATGTGGGACGCTGGGGGTCGGAGACATTCAACGATACGCTGCCTCCGGACGGCGTCAGTGCAGGACCATTCAGGCAGTACCTGTTCCGTGTGATCCAGCCACTCTTCAAATCCAACTTCTCCCTGAGGCGTGGGTTTGTCACCTGAGAACGCCTTTAACTTCCGGTATTGGTGAGCCTGTGTGGAGTGATGGATGGCTTCTGCAAGCACAGGGATAGAGGCATTATCCAATAGGCTACCCCCTGCTGGGAAGTAGGCATCTAGTCGTGACATACTGATTCTACTTGGTGCGGGCCTCATGACGGAAGGGGTGAACGAAGTGCCCAGGCCCATTGCAGCGGGCCATCGAGGGTGCAAACTGTTTTCAGGGGTGCGGTCAGAGCCGCTAGTGACGGCACCTAACGAGTTTGGATACCCCCTCTGTGGGGTGGAAGCAGCCAGTGGCTCGTTGGGGTCCACTTGCACTATTGGACAGTGTATGCCGGGGGCCTCAGGTAGCAGTAGTACCAAGGGCAGCGCTTCGGGGCATATGTCCTGCTCAGTGACATATAATATTTTGCGCCACAACTGGTCCCGATCGTAATAGTGATCTTGCACTCGGGCAGTGTCCATGAGCGGAAGTTTCCTGACACGGTCAGTCACAGTGCCGAGGGAGAGAACGGCGGGAACATGTCCCAGGCTAGAAGCACGTGTCAGGGGAATCTCATGCCGCTGGGCCCACTTGCGCACCTCGAGCGGCGAGGGCACAGACATAATGAAATAAACTTGTTGCACAATTGAGAAAAAAATATGGGGCACCCCAGGTCTGATCTCTCAGCAGCGCCTCCAAATGTAGCCCTTTTTCTGAACCCTCCCAAAGGAACTACTGGTACTGTACTCAACCTGCGGCTCCAGGAGATCTGAGCCTCCGCTAGCTGGGAGCCTGGGGTAACGGTTCTAGCGCAGCGCATCCACTTGCCCAGGATCCCCGTTATGTAAGATTGCCCTGGGCAAGAAACATACCAACAGTGCGTGCAACCAAGTTTACTATGCATAGGCAACCATATCTTATTCTCTATATAACATCACACATAACTTGCATATATATGTATATTATAACGTTAGAGTCCTTATACTACCGTGGCTCAGCCACATCCCTAGGGAGTTTGTCCAGTATAACAGTGGCTCCACCACGCTCTTATAGAGTGTTGTCCTTGTAAGGTATTAGGTAATATGCTCAGTCCGCTAGCCACTTGCTAGTGTCACTACTAAGTTATTCCTAAGGCGGGATCAACACCTGATGACCGGTGTTGGTGCACTTGCTTTTACAATTGTAAACACAAAAAACAAAACTGTGCGCTACTACCTAACTACCTATAAAGTTTAAATGTATAAATATATACAGTGCAGTGACTATACCATCAATTTAGTGATAAAAAATGTATAAAAAATTAAACCACAACTCCCACAGTGAGATAATTATACATTAAATAATAAGTGCCACATAACCGTGTTGGGGATAATGGCGTCTGCAGCTGTAAACGCAGGGGTGGCTCAGCACCCCACACACACTAAGAGAATGGAAACAAAAGAAAACAGCGCACAACGCCAAATAGTGAAGCAAATTCAACAATATATTATAGAATTAAAAAGGGGGTAATATATCTGCGTACATGAAAAAAGTTGGTAAAAGGCATGTAGTGTGTATCACACTGTTTACCACTCGGCAGCTGTTAGCTGTAGATTCAGGTGCTTGCTTCCCTCTGCTGCTGCAGCTCAGTTGATTCTGGGGCAGGACGTCAGTCTTTTCACTCCCAAGGGGATTTCCCTTCATGCAGCCAGGTTCAGCAGCTGGTACTGGGGCTCGGTGAAATCGCTCCTGCTTCCTGGCCGATATGAAGCTGCTCCTGTACCTCGACAGGTGTATCCTCTGCACAGAGGTTAAAACGCAGCTTGCTGGGGTGCCCTCAGCGTGCCACGATGCCGCTCCGTCGCGGGACGCTGTGTAATGACGTCACTGTCTACACAGCAGTGGTGGATTCACTAGGGAAGTTTGAACAGTCTTACAAAGTCTCTCACAAGTGTCCAAAACAGCACACAGGATGAAATAAAAACAGGACAGGCCAATACATAGACAAAGGCCAATGTAAGCAGATATAAGGCAATAGAATGTTACATCCAACTAGTTTCGTAGAATTACTACTTCAGGGAGTAATTAGGCCATTACCCAGAGGTCTTAAATACCTCACATAGATACCTTATTGGTCAACCAATTAGGGATAGACCAATCATCTATAATAGGTAATGGTCTGCGTGATAGGGAAGATGTGTAGTTTACTTTTAAAACAACAACTTTATTAACAAAAAAAAAACAAAAAAAAAAAAAAAAAACAATACCTATTTAATATAAACTTACATATAGACAAAACCTAGCATAAATAATTAAAAACATGCTGGAATAAAAGAAACACAATATTAGTCGACTTAAAATAGACACCATCATTACTTGCATAAAAAGATGTAACTAGAAAAAAGCGTAGGATAAAGAAAGGAAAACAGAGATACAGAGATAAATGATACATCCCCTAGGTACAGAGGGGTGGTGAGCTAAAGATTCAATAAAGTGCCCAAACATCCACATCCTCATTTGACCCCTTAGGGGACATAGTATCTAACTTATGTATCCAATATGTCTCTTTAGAAGACAATGTTTTAACTCTGTCCCCTCCTCTTCTATTTACAGGAATCAACTGAATCCCCTTAAAAGTGAGACTTGACGGATCTTTATTATGGTGTATCAGGAAGTGTCTAGATACACTATGTTTTTCAAAACCATTTTTAATATTTCTGACATGTTCCTGAATCCGAACTTTAAGGTTGCGTTTGGTTCTGCCTACATATTGATACCCACACGCACATTCCAATAGGTATACAATAAGTGTAGAGGTACATAGAATAAAGTCATCAATATTAAAAACTTCCTTCGTTACTTGTGAATAAAAAGTGTGTTTGTTAGGATGTTGGTATTTACAAATCGTGCAATTACCACAGATATAGTTGCCTTTTGGTTTAGGCCCTAGCCAGTTCTTTTTCGATGTAGTATTGCTCTTACTTATAAAAACATCACTAGGAGCTAACAAGTTTTTGATATTTTTTGCTCTCCTGTAAATAAACCGTGGTTTAACGTCAAGATGTGATCCCAAAATGGGATCATTGCACAATATACCCCAGTGTTTGATAAAAACCTTTTCAATGTCTCTATGAACCGAATTAAAGTCTGTAATTAAAGCCACATTAAGTGTCCTTTTTTGTGTTTTGACCTTCTTTATTTTTAATCGTGGATCTATTTTGAACTAACATATCCTTACGATCCATATTACGTACCCTTATGATCTCTCTTTCTAGAAGTTCCTTAGGATATCCCCTCTCTCTAAATCTCCAAAATAATTTGTTAGCCTGTTGGTTGAAAACCTCTAAACTACTACAGTTACGTCTGAGTCTCACAAATTGCCCCCCTGGTATGTTGTTTATCCATGTCTTTTTGTGATTACTATTCGCCATCAGCACATTGCTGGTATCCACCTCCTTAAAGAAGGTCTTAGTCTCCACGGTGCCATCCATTTTGGAAGTTAATCTTAAATCCAAAAAATCTATCTGGGTGGCATCCACCTTGTGTGTGAACTCAAGGTTGTAGTCATTCCTATTAAGGTTGGCTACAAATGCACTGGCTGAATCGTAATCACCATCCCACACACACAGGATGTCGTCTATGTAGCGTCTCCACACAACGACATTCCTGTGGTATGGTTGGTCGGGCATGATAAACTGAGGCTCCCACCTTCCCACGTACAGGTTTGCGAAGCTGGGGGCAAACCTAGTACCCATTGCAGTTCCGCAAACCTGTAGGTAGAAAGTGGAGAGAAACAGAAAATAATTATGTTTCAATATGAAACTGATAGACTCTAGAATAAATTCCCTATTTAATGGATGCAGATCAGAGTCTGATTCCAGAAAGGAATTAACAGCATCCAACCCTTTCTGGTGAGGTATATTAGTATACAGGGATTTTATGTCACATGTAATCCATACATATGAACTTTTCCATTCAAAATCTTTAAATAAGTTTAGAACTGCTGTAGAGTCCTTCAGATAAGAGGTTAATTTTCCAACATACGGTTGGAGAAAAAAATCCACATATTGACTAAGGTTGGCTGACATAGATTGTATACCTGACACAATTGGGCGTCCAGGTGGGTCAACCAGAGCCTTATGAATTTTCGGCAGGTGGTAGAATATGGGTATCCTAGGAAATTCAGAAAATAGAAAAGCAAACTCTGTTGTGTTGATGGCGGACAGGGCTACTGCGTTGTCTAATAGTGCTTTAAGCACCCTTAGATATTCAGCTGTAGGGTCCTTAGGTAATTTTACATAGGACGATGTATCGTTGAGAAGCCTTAGAGCTTCTTTTTCGTAGTCACACCTATTTTGGACTACTACGCCCCCACCTTTATCTGCCTGTCTTATAATGAGGCTTTCGTCATCACACAAAAAGCTCTAAGGCTTCTCAACGATACATCGTCCTATGTAAAATTACCTAAGGACCCTACAGCTGAATATCTAAGGGTGCTTAAAGCACTATTAGACAACGCAGTAGCCCTGTCCGTCATCAACACAACAGAGTTTGCTTTTCTATTTTCTGAATTTCCTAGGATACCCATATTCTACCACCTGCCGAAAATTCATAAGGCTCTGGTTGACCCACCTGGACGCCCAATTGTGTCAGGTATACAATCTATGTCAACCAACCTTAGTCAATATGTGGATTTTTTTCTCCAACCGTATGTTGGAAAATTAACCTCTTATCTGAAGGACTCTACAGCAGTTCTAAACTTATTTAAAGATTTTGAATGGAAAAGTTCATATGTATGGATTACATGTGACATAAAATCCCTGTATACTAATATACCTCACCAGAAAGGGTTGGATGCTGTTAATTCCTTTCTGGAATCAGACTCTCATCTGCATCCATTAAATAGGGAATTTATTCTAGAGTCTATCAGTTTCATATTGAAACATAATTATTTTCTGTTTCTCTCCACTTTCTACCTACAGGTTTGCGGAACTGCAATGGGTACTAGGTTTGCCCCCAGCTTCGCAAACCTGTACGTGGGAAGGTGGGAGTCTCAGTTTATCATGCCCGACCAACCATACCACAGGAATGTCGTTGTGTGGAGACGCTACATAGACGACATCCTGTGTGTGTGGGATGGTGATTACGATTCAGCCAGTGCATTTGTAGCCAACCTTAATAGGAATGACTACAACCTTGAGTTCACACACAAGGTGGATGTCACCCAGATAGATTTTTTGGACTTAAGATTAACTTCCAAAATGGATGGCACCGTGGAGACTGAGACCTTCTTTAAGGAGGTGGATACCAGCAATGTGCTGATGGCGAATAGTAATCACAAAAAGACATGGATAAACAACATACCAGGGGGGCAATTTGTGAGACTCAGACGTAACTGTAGTAGTTTAGAGGTTTTCAACCAACAGGCTAACAAATTATTTTGGAGATTTAGAGAGAGGGGATATCCTAAGGAACTTCTAGAAAGAGAGATCATAAGGGAACGTAATATGGATCGTAAGGATATGTTAGTTCAAAATAGATCCACGATTAAAAATAAAGAAGGTCAAAACACAAAAAAGGACACTCTTAATGTGGCTTTCATTACAGACTTTAATTCGGTTCATAGAGACATTGAAAAGGTTTTTAACAAACACTGGGGTATATTGTGCAATGATCCCATTTTGGGATCACATCTTGACGTTAAACCACGGTTTATTTACAGGAGAGCAAAAAATATCAAAAACTTGTTAGCTCCTAGTGATGTTTTTATAAGTAAGAGCAATACTACATCGAAAAAGAACTGGCTAGGGCCTAAACCAAAAGGCAACTATATCTGTGGTAATTGCACGATTTGTAAATACCAACATCCTGACAAACACACTTTTTATTCACAAGTAACGAAGGAAGTTTTTAATATTGATGACTTTATTCTATGTACCTCTACACATATTGTATACCTATTGGAATGTGCGTGTGGGTATCAATATGTAGGCAGAACCAAACGCAGCCTTAAAGTTCGGATTCAGGAACATGTCAGAAATATTAAAAATGGTTTTGAAAAACATAGTGTATCTAGACACTTCCTGATACACCATAATAAAGATCCGTCAAGTCTCACTTTTAAGGGGATTCAGTTGATTCCTGTAAATAGAAGAGGAGGGGACAGAGTTAAAACATTGTCTTCTAAAGAGACATATTGGATACATAAGTTAGATACTATGTCCCCTAAGGGGTCAAATGAGGATGTGGATGTTTGGGCACTTTATTGAATCTTTAGCTCACCACCCCTCTGTACCTAGGGGATGTATCATTTATCTCTGTATCTCTGTTTTCCTTTCTTTATCCTACGCTTTTTTCTAGTTACATCTTTTTATGCAAGTAATGATGGTGTCTATTTTAAGTCGACTAATATTGTGTTTCTTTTATTCCAGCATGTTTTTAATTATTTATGCTAGGTTTTGTCTATATGTAAGTTTATATTAAATAGGTATTGTTTTGTTTTTTTTTTGTTTTTTTGTTAATAAAGTTGTTGTTTTAAAAGTAAACTACACATCTTCCCTATCACGCAGACCATTACCTATTATAGATGATTGTTCTATCCCTAATTGGTTGACCAATAAGGTATCTATGTGAGGTATTTAAGACCTCTGGGTAATGGCCTAATTATTCCCTGAAGAAGTAGTTAATTCTACGAAACTAGTTGGATGTAACATTCTATTGCCTTATATCTGCTTACATTGGCCTTTGTCTATGTATTGGCCTGTCCTGTTTTTATTTCATCCTGTGTGCTGTTTTGGACACTTGTGAGAGACTTTGTAAGACTGTTCAAACTTCCCTAGTGAATCCACCACTGCTGTGTAGACAGTGACGTCATTACACAGCGTCCCGCGACGGAGCGGCATCGTGGCACGCTGAGGGCACCCCAGCAAGCTGCGTTTTAACCTCTGTGCAGAGGATACACCTGTCGAGGTACAGGAGCAGCTTCATATCGGCCAGGAAGCAGGAGCGATTTCACCGAGCCCCAGTACCAGCTGCTGAACCTGGCTGCATGAAGGGAAATCCCCTTGGGAGTGAAAAGACTGACGTCCTGCCCCAGAATCAACTGAGCTGCAGCAGCAGAGGGAAGCAAGCACCTGAATCTACAGCTAACAGCTGCCGAGTGGTAAACAGTGTGATACACACTAAATGCCTTTTACCAACTTTTTTCATGTACGCAGATATATTACCCCCTTTTTAATTCTATAATATATTGCTGAATTTGCTTCACTATTTGGCGTTGTGCGCTGTTTTCTTTTGTTTCCATTCTTTTACAATTGTACCTTCCGGTCACGGCGGTGACCGGTGCCTCTTCGCAAAGGGTCCGTTGCCTCCGCTCTTGACCTCCAGATGTCGCGGTGTCCAGCCGTCTGATCCCAGATGCCTGTGACCATCCACAACTCTGTGCGCTGTCCCTAACTAAGGTGACAATTCCTTCCACTATCGGGCGTCCCTACAGTACAGCAGCCTACTGTGACTCAGGGAAACCTCCTATGGGCCTGAGGGTAATAGCTGGCCTATGCAGGCGGGTCACGGACCCCCTGCACTCACACTACCTCCTCTCGCTCTGTCCCGATCTCTTCTGCCTAGCGTAGTCTCTCCCCCACGCTTCTTGTTCCTCCTTCCTTAATTCCCGCCCTCTCATTGGCTCCTAGCGTCAGGTGACTGTTCCAGAGCTCGCGGGAGTTGGGGTCTATTATCAGAGCCTTTCCCTTATTGGCCTGTCGTTCGCGAGCTCCCATTGCGCATGCGCGACCTCTTCACCCCGTCAGTGTCCTTTGCAATATTGCGCAACAACATGGCGGCACCCTGTACTATCGTGCCGTCGCGGAACCTGCCGTACTCCCTCCGCGCGCACACACATGGTATCTAACACACCCTTACATTAGGAAAATAAATGACAAGCAATGACAGCAAAAAGCAGGATTTTCAGCGCTCGTGCTGCAGTTGTTTCGTTAGGAATAATCCCTGTGCTGCTCGTGCATGGAGCGTCTCCCCAGAGGCTCCCACTTCAGAGGTGATCCCCCCTCGAAGGGGGGGAGGACACCCTGAGAAACAGAGAAGAAATAAATGCACAAAAGCGCACAAGGGACAGGATTAGTATTAATTTATTAAAACAAACACATAAACAGCTGAGGGGATCCAACCCCTCCTCAGCTCAATGAATTAACTGCCCAGAAATGTAAACCATATATATGGTCTCTAAACATAGAAAGCTCTAACACAGTAAAACATACACAACAAAAACACAATCAATGTAAAAATAATAAACAGAGAGAGTACTAACAGCCCAAGGGAGTTAAGATAAAAACCGCCACAGAGAGCTATAATACTGCTGACAGGGGGAAGCGAAAACTCACACTGAGGCAGAGAAGGGGGACCTCTGATGACCGTACAGGATCCGGATCACGGCATCAAAGGAAGATGGGAACAACCGCCTCTGGAGCCTCAGGCAAGCTCCGTTTCAGCCTCTCAGCAAACACGCGCAGGATGACCTGTCGTGACCTCTACGCGTTTCGCACCACGTGACGAAGACCTCCTGACGAAGCACGTGGTGCGAAACGCGTAGAGGTCACGACAGGTCATCCTGCGCGTGTTTGCTGAGAGGCTGAAACAGAGCTTGCCTGAGGCTCCAGAGGCGGTTGTTCCCATCTTCCTTTGATGCCGTGATCCGGATCCTGTACGGTCATCAGAGGTCCCCCTTCTCTGCCTCAGTGTGAGTTTTCGCTTCCCCCTGTCAGCAGTATTATAGCTCTCTATGGCGGTTTTTATCTTAACTCCCTTGGGCTGTTAGTACTCTCTCTGTTTATTATTTTTACATTGATTGTGTTTTTGTTGTGTATGTTTTACTGTGTTAGAGCTTTCTATGTTTAGAGACCATATATATGGTTTACATTTCTGGGCAGTTAATTCATTGAGCTGAGGAGGGGTTGGATCCCCTCAGCTGTTTATGTGTTTGTTTTAATAAATTAATACTAATCCTGTCCCTTGTGCGCTTTTGTGCATTTATTTCTTCTCTGACAAGCAATGACGTTTAGACAACATACTGTATAATATACTCTGACATAAGTTAATCGTGTCACACATAGCTGTGAAAAATAAGTAATTTTCCCTATGCCTCGCCCCTTAAATGGTAAGTGGTGGGTATGTGTGAATTGATGCACAAGGGATAGTTCCTAAAATCGTTGAACAGTGTAGTATCGAAGGCCAGACTCCAATATCTTAGAGGTCACCCCCTTTTTCAAATATACAGGGGATACAGAGGGCTTGTCATGACCTCCCTCTTTCTCCAGATAAATGGGAGAAAGAGGACAGGCAGCTGATTATGAATTCAAATGATCACAAGCATACCAATAGTGCATGGCTATAACACCATTAATGATTTGATATGTCCGCTTTGTTCTCAAATTTGGTAAGAGAAACAGGACAGGTACTATATGTTATAATGGGCTTTGTGGACAGTATCTATCCCTACAGACATCAATCTATCCTCAGCAGTAAAGAGGTATCAGGACAGGTTTTAGCTATCAACTCTTTGTTTAGAGGTGGATCAGAAGCTGTAATCACTGCGCAGATTATTCTTTTTGACCAGTTGATGTTAGAAATCCAGTCCTGGTAAGGGCCGCCAACAGCTCCCCCCCCTGTGTCTGTGCCCACCCCCCCCCCCGTGTTGGTATCGTGACACCCTCCCTTTACAGAAGTAATACACTTAGATTGTAAGCTCTTCAAAGAAGGTACTCCCTTTCCTATTGTTACTTTCATGTCTAAAGCAGTCAGGATATAGGTTTTAGATCTTACCGCACTCCTTATAGATAATTGTAGTGGGTGTCCTTTTTCTTTGTAATGTGCAGGCAGTTGAAGATTGGCTGGGATCCCACTTCTGCCACGTAGTTAAACTTGAAGCTGAATATCTTCTTGCCGCACTGTTCTAATAAAGTCGTACACCAGACATTATATCATAATAAACTGTTTTATTTGCAGGTTCATATGCACAATGTTTTGGGGCTCTCCCTTCCTCATGTGCAATATTTCAATTTAATGTGATATAGATATTGAGGTTTCAAAAAAGTTCCAAAGACCATCACAATTAAACCCATGCTACTACAGAAGGAGGGAGAACAACCATGGCCACTCGCACGAGTAAGATAAACTCATATTTAGCTAAGGGCCCTTATAGAGAGAACATACTACCATCGAGATGGGATCATACCCTTATATTGAAGAAGGGATGGGTTATGTGAATGATGAGTTTTGAAATGTCTTGAGACACTATGTTTATCAAAACCAAATGTAATATTGCGAACATGTTCTATGTGCAGAGATTTGCTTATAAGGATTCCATGTAAAATTGGATTTCAGGCAAAAGGTGATACATTGTGTGCTCATTTGCATGAATTTCCCAGAATCCTTTGCTGCAGTGGATGCACTGTATGCTAGGGAATAATGGTGAAAGGAAGGGTTGCAGACCTGCCTAAGACATGCAGATGAGCATACAGTTGTATTTGTATATATATATATATATATATATATATATATATATATATATATATATACAGGCATACCCCGGTTTAAGGACACTCACTTTAAGTACACTCGCGAGTAAGTACATCTCGCTCAATAGGCAAACGGCAGCTCACGCATGCGCCTGTCAGCACATCCTGAACAGCAATACCGGCTCCCTACCTGTACCGAAGCTGTGCGCAAGCGGGGAGACTATAGAGCCTTTTACAAATGCCTTATTTACATCAGTTATGCACGTATATGATGTTTGCAGTGCAGTACATGCATTGATAAGTTGGAAAAAGGTAGTGCTTCACTTTAAGTACATTTTCGCTTTACATACATGCTCCGGTCCCATTGCGTACGTTAATGCGGGGTATGTATATATATATATATATATATATATATATATATATATATATATATATATATATATATATATATATATATACACATACATACATACATCTTCTGTTTTCTTAAAACATAAAGCACAAAATTCTAGGAAACTGGGTGCAAAAAGATTTCGCTCCTATTAATCTCTACCTTGTCAGTGATGAAGGCATTGGATCTTAAAAATAATAAGCACTACTAGTTTTTTGGATCTTGAAGACCATATTTTGTGAAGAAAAAATAATAAATTAACAGTGTGTCTCCCTTTCTTTTCTTAATGTATAGATATAAAACAAACTCTTACAAATCGGCTCCAAAAATACTCTCCCATTTAATTTAACAGGATTTCCTTCACAGCGCCACTGCTCTCTAAAGAGCACTTTGACAATTGTAAGGACTTTTCACTGTACTGTATATCCATGTAACAATTTCCATCAACTTTGGGTTACCTGGCATAAAAAAACTATACGTGTCAGATCATAATGTTCTCTCACTATTTGCATTGCATATTGCCAGCTGTACAACACTGTCTACACACCAAAAGCAATTTTGTTTGGATCCGTGTAGGTACAGCATGCAAAAATCAATAAAACATCATGACATACCTTATTATAAATAATCAGAAACATATTACACTAAAGAAATACTTGGTGGGTTATTTATCAAGACACAAATGGTGCAATCATTTTGCAGATATGTATATAAAAAAGCTATACTGCTTTTCCATGCCATTTTCCCTTTGATACATGTGGTGCAGATTTTAATGTCCCAGGATTATACCACAAAGATTTCCATGTCCCAGAATTACACCATAGTTGCCTTGATAAATAGACTTTTCTGGCTTCATATATCATTTCCAAAACAAACACCTCCTACCCCTATTGGATCAACCACGTGTCCCCGCCTTGCTCCGATTTCCCCCTCCCTCTATGTGGGACTTTTACAGAGAGAAGAGAGAGAGAGACAGAGGAAGGGAAAACCTCCTATGTTTCTGTTGGATTAAACCGATGTACCCTGGAGATATGGCCAGCGCCATCAAGAGCAGGACCTCCAGGGCGACGTTCATTACAGGAGTACTTTACCTAGCAGCCTTTCTCAGCCAGGTCAATGGGCAGAGCGTCAGCGTGCAATGGACAACCGAGAAAGTAGGCACAATGTTACATACAGCAGTATACAGTATATATGTGTGTGTATTCTGCATGCACTCTTCTGTCTCATGCAATGCAAGGGAAGATCAGGCTCGCGTAACGCATTTAAAAACCCTCAGACCCGTGTTATACATTTTTTTCGTTATACATTTTTTTCGTAAGCTCATGTAATGCAAAGTTGGGAATGTGTTATATACTGTATGTGTGTCTGAATAGTCGTACTGTATTATAGCGATGGCTCTCGATGGTGTTTTATTAGCAGCATCCATCTCATGGAGTTGGAAACCGGCATGCAGAATTGAAGAGCTGGTGTTTGAGGCTAAATATATGCAGTCGTGTTTATCGATACATCTCGATTTTGCATTTATGTTGTGCTTTCAATGGGAATATACTTAGGTAAATTCTGATCTCTGTAATGCTTTTTCCTCGAATCGTTTCACAAAAACGGGTGTTTGTGTGTGTATTTGTGTATGTATGTATGTAAGTATATACACACAACTGGACTAACACGGCTATCTCTGTTTAAAAAATAATATATATATTGCAAATGAGGACAGGTAGAATCAGATGGGTAAATAGTATTTACAATTGTATGTATAGTTCAACATTGGACATTCACTGCCCTCCCTCTCCTGAATATAGTCATGTTTTACCTCATTGAGTCTTCATTCGGGGGCAAGTCATTTATTTACATGTTGTTCTCTCTCTTACTGCTGTACTGTCACCTCTAGATCATACACAGCAAACTTAGACGAAAACCCCTTGAGGTAAATGACAAAACCTTTTGGGTATAAGGGGCTCTGGAAGGTTGGTTAAAGGGGTGAGAGGTAGATATGGATTCTAGCACTAGCTCCATAATTCTTATCAGTTAAACCATGACCTGTTTTACAGAAATGTGCCAGTATTTCTCTGGCACTGTACAAATAAGTACTGTATATGTTAAACATAATGTATATGTAAAGTTGGGATACCCAATACTGTCTTTGTCATTATAAATATTTTATCACCATGATTCCCCAACTGATCTGTGAAATACCAATGGTTGAGTGGTTTACCAGAGGTCAGTGGAGAGAAGATTAGATTAAGTTGTGTGTATTGGGCATGTTCTTATTGCATATCAATTTATGCAAAATGAATTTTATTTGGTTAAACCAAATATCTGGGTTTCATCCAATTGAGAGCTTGTCTGGTTATAAGAATACAATATACAGAGCTCAGCCTCACATTGTCTCTCTTCTGATCATATTGGACAAGTTCTATAGGTATACTGTAAATACTGGATCATTTGATGGTATGATTAAAATAGGTCAAATATAATGTATAAATACACTTGCTTAGATTGTTTCTGAAATATAAATTAAGTTATCATATTTATATATGCAGAATCTTAAAGCATTTGTGCAACAAAAAAAAAACACACCTTGTATTAAATATTAAAAATACATTGTGAAGAGTAATTAGAAATACATAGCATGTCTACTAAACTAAACTCTATTGTTGGCTGCTGACCTCATAAATCATGTGGCGAGGCTCAGCGGAGCCATGAATAACAAACACGAGGCCAGTGGGGATGAGTAAAGATTACGCTCTTTCTATAATAGCTCTCTGTTTCATATGGTATTCATTCAAACAGGTTCCCCCAGTTGCACAGTCTCCAAAATTCCCCTTTTCAGACATCTACCTGCACATTTTTTATTAATATTTATTTTTTATTGGAAACATTTTACATACATAAATTACAACGGGCAGCATTTTAGACACGTTTTCACATCACATTTCATATTTTAAGGAATCTCAATCTCCTTGGATAACAAACCGCATTATAGGTTGACATTTTTATTTCCTCTGGTTACATTTCTGTATGTGTCCTCATGGAACACCTTATAAGTTTATTTTATATATATATATATATATATATATATATATATATATATATATATATATATATATATATATATAAGAACAAAAAAACAGAGAGCGCACGCCCCATAGTGTAACACTGTAACATTTAATATGGGGAGGGAATGGTGGGGGGATTAAAAACACTCACAATATATAAGTGAAATTAAGGCAATATGTGATATATAATCACCACGAGGCAGGTAACATCTGATGACAGGTATGCAGTCCAACACCAACTGGAACAGGGCACCCGACAGCATTAAAGATTCCCTTTGATAAAGTTGCATTTGTTGCAACGAAATGCGTCAGGGACGTACCTTGCGACATCGCGTCATCACGCTGTGTGCACTCTTTACGGCCGGAGAGTGCAGGATGTAATATCGAGGCCTGCTCTGATACCACATTATATGGAGGACTTTGAGTGATCTTTAATGCTGTCGGGTGCCCTGTTCCAGTTGGTGTTGGACTGCATACCTGTCATCAGATGTTACCTGCCTCGGTGGTGATTATATATCACATATTGCCTTAATTTCACTTATATATTGTGAGTGTTTTTAATCCCCCCACCATTCCCTCCCCATATTAAATGTTACAGTGTTACACTATGGGGCGTGCGCTCTCTGTTTTTTTGTTCTTATAGATTTCACATTGGAACTGGTTCTTCCATTTTAGAGCTGCTGTGGACCCTTGGATCCTGTACATCATCCTGTTGTCACCTTTTCAGGACTTACCTTAGGGTTTGGACATTTGCACTTGGACTATTTATTCTTATTTTTATATGTACACATTTTTTGTATTAGAGTGTATATTCTAGTTTGTAATCAATTTATAATTTTTGGGATTATTATTATTTTACTTTTTAGGTTTTTTCAATCAATTTGATATTATCTTATATTTATTATTGTTTCTGGATTGGCGCTACTTTTCACTCTTTTCCTGTATATATATATATATATATATATATATATATATATATATATATATATATATATATATATATATATATATATATATATATATATATATATGATAAAGAATCACTGGCACTCCAATAAAAATTCAATAATGAATAGGTACATGTCCTATATAAATAATAAAAGTATACATTACCGCATAGCAACAAAAAGGAGACAGCACTCAGGTGAATGAAAATAAATGGCACCCCCCTGAGGAAGATCATATATATATATATATATATATATATATATATATATATATATATATATATATTTATATATATATATATATATATATATATTTTAAACCAGAGACAGTACATAAAACACAGACAAAGCTCAGTTTTAGCACATTCAGTGAAACTCATACACGGTACAGTGCCTAAATATATATGTATAAATATCTATTAAGTAAAATGGTCTTTTAGTTTAACATTTTTGGCCAAAATTGTTGTAAGCCCCTGAGCCAACTGCACGGCAGACCACAATTCAGGGGTCCCTAACGCCAATATAAATTCTTAATAACCTGTGTAATAACAGGAAGAATGATTTATAGTAAATCTGTCAATATTAGTTGCAAAGTTCTAAGTCTGATTGAAGCTTTTATTAACCTGTACATTACCAGGAAAAGCACTCTGTATTAGAGTTGTCACAACCATACTGCAAGCACGCAAGTTCCCCTGAGTGGAAGATGCTATGGAGTGAGCCCTTAACCATTTAAATGTGGGAGGGGGTGAGCTACAATTAGGTAGGAGGTTGCCACCCTCCAATCAGCCATGACTAGCTGAACAACAATTGTAAAACATACTGGACACCTAACAAGCTCCTATTGAACCCCCAAAATAACCACAACATATATATAAGCATATGAGTGTCACAGAGGAGTGCTACTGAGCATGGCAATATATATTTAAAACCAGAGACAGAACATAAAACACAGACAAAGCTCAGTTTTAGCACATCCAGTGAAACTCATACACTGTACAGTGCCTAACTGTATATGTATAAATATCTATTAAGTAAAATGGTCTTTTAGTTTAACATTTTTGGCCAAAATTGTTGTAAGCCCCTGAGCCAACTGCACGGCAGACCACAATTCAGGGGTCCCTAACGCTAATATAAATTCTTAATAACCTGTGTAATAACATGAAGAATGATTTATAGTAAATCTGTCAATATTAGTTGCAAAGTTCTAAGTCTGATTGAAGCTTTTATTAACCTGTACATTACCAGGAAAAGCACTCTGTATTAGAGTTGTCACAACCATACTGCAAGCACGCAAGTTCCCCTGAGTGGAAGATACTATGGAGTGAGCCCTTAACCATTTAAATGTGGGAGGGGGTGAGCTACAATTAGGTAGGAGGTTGCCACCCTCCAATCAGCCATGACTAGCTGAACAACAATTGTAAAACATACTGGACACCTAACAAGCTCCTATTGAACCCCCAAAATAACCACAACATATATATAAGCATATGAGTGTCACAGAGGAGTGCTACTGAGCATGGCAATATATATTTAAAACCAGAGACAGAACATAAAACACAGACAAAGCTCAGTTTTAGCACATCCAGTGAAACTCATACACGGTACAGTGCCTAAATATATATGTATAAATATCTATTAAGTAAAATGGTCTTTTAGTTTAACATTTTTGGCCAAAATTGTTGTAAGCCCCTGAGCCACTGCACGGCAGACCACAATTCAAGGGTCCCTAACGCTAATATAAATTCTTAATAACCTGTGTAATAACAGGAAGAATGATTTATAGTAAATCTGTCAATATTAGTTGCAAAGTTTTAAGTCTGATTGAAGCTTTTATTAACCTGTACATTACCAGGAAAAGCATTCTGTATTAGAATTGTCACAACCATACTGCAAGCACGCAAGTTCCCCTGAGTGGAAGATGCTATGGAGTGAGCCCTTAACCATTTAAATGTGGGTTATATATATATATATATATATATATATATAGTTAGTTATGGAAATAATTGGACACTGACACAATTTACATAATTTTGGCTCTGTACGCCACCACAATGGATTTGAAATGAAACAACCGAGATGCAATAGAATTATAGACTTTCAGCTTTAATTCAAGGGGTTGAACAAAAATATCGTATGAAACGTTTAGGAATTGCAACCATTTTCATACACAGTCACCTTATTTCAGGGGCTCAATTATAATTGGACAAATTAACACAATCATAAATAAAATGTTAATTTTTAATACTTTATCGAGAATCCTTTGCAGGCAATGACTTCTTGAAGTCTGGACGCGTGGACATGACCAAACGCTGGGTTTCCTCCTTTGTGATGCTTTGCCAGGCCTTTACTACAGCTGTCTTCAGTTGTTGTTTGTTCGTTGGTCTTTCTGCCTTACGTTTTGTCTTCAGCAAGTGAAATGCATGCTCGATCGGGTTGAGATCAGGTGATTGACTCGGTCATTGCAGAATATTCCACTTCTTTGCCTTAAAAAACTCCTGGGTTGCTTTCGCAGTATGTTTTGGGTCATTGTCCATCTGTAAAGTGAAGCGCCGTCCAATCAACCTCACTGAATTTGGCTGAATCTGAGCAGACAATATACCCTATACACTTCAGAATTCATCCGGCTGCTTTTGTCTTCTGCCACATCATCAATAAACACTAGTGACCCAGTGCCATTGTAAGCCATGCATGCCATGCCATCACACTGCCTTCACCGTGTTTTACAGATGATGTGGTATGCTTCGGATCATGAGCCGTTCCAAGCCTTCTCCATACTTTTATCTTCCCATCTTTCTGGTACAGGTTGATCTTAGTTTCATCTGTCCAAAGAATGCTGTTCCAGAACTGGGCTGGCTTTTTTTAGATATTGTTTGGCAAAGTCTAATGTGGCCTTTCTATTTTTGAGGCTTATGAATGGTTTGCACCTTGTGGTGAACCCTCTGTATTTGCTCTCGTGAAGTCTTCTCTTTATGGTAGACTTGGATAATGATATGCCTACCAGCTGGAGGGTGTTCTTCACTTGGCTGGATGTTGTGAAGGGGTTTTCTTTACCATCGAAAGAATCCTACGATCATCCACCACTGTTGTCTTCCGTGGACGTCCAGGTCTTTTGTGTTACAAAGCTCACCAGTGCGTTTTTTTTTTCTCAGAATGTACCAAACTGTTGATTTGGCCACTCCTAATGTTCCTGCTATCTCTCTGATGGATTTTGTTTTTTTTTTGCAGCCTAAGGATGCCCTGTTTCACTTGTATTGAGAGCTCCTTTGACCACATGTTGTGGGTTCACAGCAACAGCTTCCAAATGCAAATGCCACACCTGGAATGAACTCCAGATCTTTTACCTGCTTAATTGATGATGAAATAGTGAAGGAATAGCCCACACCTGTCCATGAAACAGTTTTTGAGTCAATTGTCCAATTACTTTTGGTCCCTTGAAAAAGAGGGGGCTACATATTAAAGAGGGGCTACATATAAAAGAGGGGGTTACATATTAAAGAGATGTAATTCCTAAACCCTTCCTCCAATTTGGATGTGAATACCCTCAAAATAAAGCTGATAGATAATGAATATGGGCTTTAAAGTGCAGTCTAACTGTAACTTGAATTTATTTTGGTACACAGCCGAAATAACAAAACTTGTATCAGTGTCCAATTATTTACGGACCTAACTGTATACAGGCATACCCCGCATTAACGTACGCAATGGGACCGGAGCATGTATGTAAAGCGAAAATGTACTTAAAGTGAAGCACTACCCTTTCCCCACTTATTGATGCATGTACTGTACTGCAATCGTCACATACATGCATAACTGATGTAAATAAGACATGTGTAACAGGCGCTATAGTCTCCCCGCTTGCGCACAGCTTCAGTACAGGTAGGGAGCCAGTATTGCTGTTCAGGATGTGCTGACAGGCGCGTGCGTGAGCTGGCGTTTGCCTATTGAGCGATATGTACTTACTCGCGAGTTTACTTAAAGTGAGTGTCCTTAAAGCGGGGTATGCCTGTATATGTGTGTGTGTGTGTGTGTGTGTGTGTGTGTGTGTGTGTGTGTGTGTGTGTGTGTGTGTGTGTGTGTGTGTGTGTGTGTGTGTGTGTGTGTGTGTGTGTGTGTGTATTTTCTTTTTACATATTGTCAACATCATTCTGATTTTGTTTTCCTTTTTTTTTTTTTTTTAACCATTAACTAATTTTAATTAACATTTAAATTGAATATCCCCCCTCGCCCCCTAACTACAATGTCAATCTCTTTATATTTTCTTTATATATCTGTTGTTCAAGATTACATTTTAGTTTTCTAGTATATACTGTGATTGTGAAACGCTTTGAGAGAAATGTGCTATATGAAATAAAGTTATTATTATTTTACCTCATAGGGGAATTGTATTTTTTTTTGTGTAAGTAACTGTCTGTGTTGACACCATGGCATGTCCACGAATATTTTTTTCTATGGAGGTCTTGGATGTTTTTGGAAACATTTTTTGGTCTTGAGCTCCTTTTGGAAGCTCACCTATTTTATCCATGGACAGTTTAAATAGATATGATTTAACTGTATGTTTTGGACGTGATGGGGGATATCCATTGCAGCATGATTGCTTTTCTAGCTGCTTGGAGCACCATTTCAAAGCTTTGACTGCTTTGATTGTGTTACCTTCTTTGTCTAGCCATGGTTCTATGTTGGCAAATAATAACACCATTAGAATCTTGTGTTTTGTATTTTTGTTATATTGTCCATAGTTTAATCCCATAAGTGTTTAATGGGGCTACATAACCACAGGCAGTGTTCAAGATCTGCCCTCAACGTTTGACACTTGGGGCATTGATTGATGGTTCCTACTGATGGATGCAAACTTTTATTGAAAGCGATATATGCCCTGTGTCTAATTTTAAATTGGACTTCTGTCCAAATCACGAATGGTGTTAATTAATATACATTTGTTAACCCCACTAAGAGTTCATCTATTTGGATCCGCTTTGGATTGTCCGGTTCCTTTTGTCCACGGATTTCCCCATATCAGTTTAAAAAAGGGCGATTCGCCTTTTTTGTTTTTTTTTCTATCACTGACAATCCACATGGTGGATTAATAATCCATGGTTGAAGTGTTACAAATCTCAGATTAAATCCGTGGGAGGGGGATCTCTCTCTCTCTTTCTCTCCGCAGATTAATCTGTGTGTGGATTTTGAACAATCCGGCAACCAATTGTGGAATCCGTGGATTAGATTCTTAAAAATTCATCTGGATTGTATCCAATTGTGGTTTTGGATCTATCCGTACAGATTGAAACTGGAACAATCCGTCAAATGATTTTACACTGTGGAATGGATTTTGAATGGAAAGCCCAGGAAATTCCAGGAAATGGATTTTGACAGTTCCACCCATCCCTAGTGTTCAAAAACCATACAGTTTGTTTGTGTATTGTACAGGTCCTTATTCCCAAAGTAATACTGTAGAAGGGTAAAAATAAGTAAGTTATGAGAAGTTGAAGTTGATTCCTTACAGTTATATTGTGTTGATTAAAAAAAACAAGAACAAAAAAACAATGCTCCCAACCATTCTATATTGTTATATGTACAGTATAATTTATTATTGTATTGGTAATATCAATTTCTCCACTGTAACAAGGATAAGGCATTTATGGAGCATCCCCCATATTCAAAACAGTAAGACGCAAGGTAACATACACTTATTGATAGAGCAACAATGGCATTGCTGAATTTATATAGCTTAGAAATTCCTTGTTTAACATAGAAACATAGAATTTGACAGCAGATAAGATCCACTTGACCCACCTAGTCTATTTATTTTACTATCTGTTGTAAAACCTCAGACTATTTTATCCTTACCTTTCTTTCATATCACCGTCTTAGTTTGTACCACCTTTGTTGAGAGGTTATTCCATGAATTTACCGCCCTTTCCCCGAAGAGGTCACATTTCCCGTGAGCATGCCACCCCCGAGTTTCAGAGCATGACCTCTTGTTCTAACTTTCCTCTTTCTCTAAAATATGTTATCCTCCTGTATTTTTTAAAACCCCTTATGTATCCAAACGTTTCTATCATATCCCCCCCTCTCCCTTCTCTCCACCAAGTTTTATGTGTTAAGGTTCTTCAGTCTTTTCTGATACGTTTAATGATGTAGACCAGCGGTGCGCAAACTGTGGGGCGCGACCCCCAGGGGGGGCGCGACACTGCCGACGGGGGGCGCGGGGTTTACAGAGGCCCCGCGCGCTTCCCGAAGGCACTTAAATTAAGTGCCGGGGGAGCTGCAGGGCCTCTGTAAACCTAACTTACCGTGGCTCCGGCGGCATCCTCCCTGTGTCGCCATGGCAACGCGGCGTCAAAATGACGCTGCGAGGTCATGTGACGTCACGTTGCTATGGCAACATGACGTCATTACACCGGAGCGCGGGTAAGTTGGGGTTGGGAGGGGGGCGCGGGAGTGAGGGGACAGCCGGCAGGGGGGCGCAGGGAAAAAAGTTTGCGCCCCCCTGATGTAGACCATGTGTGCGCAAAAGTTTTTGTCTGTGCCTCCCTGCCTGTTCTCCCCCATGCAACCCATTACCTTTTCTCTGTTGTCATTTGAACCGCTGTGTTATTTGACCCAGCGGCATAATTTGACTCTGCATTGTCATGAACACGTGTAGCCAGAAGCCACTGGAGAGAAGGTAAGGGACATACAGAGGCCATGCATGCTCCACCGGCATTTTATTTAAATGTTGTGAGGAAGAGCACAGGGCCTCTAAGAGCTGCGCCCCCGAAGAAAATATTGTGTGCACCCCTGATGTAGACTATGCCTCATTTTAGTAGCCTTTCTTTGTACAATCTGTCATTTATTTATGCCCCTTCTGGAGATATGGTCTCCAGAACTTAACATGGTACCCTACTTGAGGTCACACCAATTATCTATAAAGTGACATCACTTCCTCTCTTTTTCTGCTGCTAATACTCTTGACACATTTGATGTGACAAGGGGCAAAGCCCCCCAAATGTTGTGCAACTAGATGAGCCACTACACTAAAGAAATAAAGAAGTCATGCAAGAATAAAACTTTGTTGCTGAAATCCTTTGTGTGTGTGTGGCGGCGATACAATACCTTCTGCTAATACCTCTCCCAATTCTCCCTCTCCTGTTTATTGAAACTGAATTGCAGGCTGGTAGTTTAGAGTTCTAGTAGCCATATTTGTCCTGGAGAATTGTAGATTGTTGTAGGTTGTACTACAGTTTAGTGGATCAACATGAAAGTTCTTCATAAAACAAATGATTGTCCACAAAACTCTCAACACCTTCAGCGTATTCTTCAAGTATAAGCAGTTCTTAGGACACAGTACACGTCAAAATATACTGTATCTGTGGGGGTCTATTAGTCAATTACAATAAATCTGTATTCATGTCTGGCCTAGTCCATATTTTTATAGTAAGTTTGCAGTGGTCCACTAGTCTTTAACCCTGTGTATTTCACTTGAGACTTGATTATGTGAGTGCAATTGCTATTTATGCTTCCTGATCATTTGGGTTTTATTATATGTTTAACGATATGTCTTTTTTGCATTCTGATGATATGGTAAAATAAGGCAGGTTTTGAACAGTTGCTGCTTCTTAAGCAGTGGTGGGTGGGATTTGAATGAATATGAAGGTTCACTCTCATTTAGCGGCAATGCATGATATTTTTCATTTAGTTTTTCTCACCATTTTTTTTATACAGGATTGAAGCAGGGGGTCTCCGGAGCTGAACCCCATTAACTTCGTCTCTGGGGACCCTCTGCTTCCGAAGCTACTTACCGCCGTAGTGAGTGCCAGTAGCCGTTCCGGCGCACATCCAGGCCTCACTATATGGCTGCTTTTCAAAGCTCCCGGAGGCCAATAGGAAGGCATGACATCATCTGGTGTGTCTTCCTATTGGCCCATGTGACGCAGAAAACTACAGAGATACCAGCACCCTCTTCGGAGGTAAGTATCTCTGGAAGCAGGGGGTCCTCAGAGCTGAAATTAATGGGGTTCAGCTCCGAAGACCCCATGCTTCAATTCTGTATAAAAAAAATGAAGAAAAAACCCAGCATGGATTGCTCCTGTAAATTAACAGACGGTAGTGCTGGGTCGAATGTGCTTACACATACTGGTTGATGAATATACTTCATAATGTGAGCATATAAAATTAATCTTTTCAGTTTGTGTTGTTTTTTTTTACAGTTTGTAGGGGCAGAAGGTTAATATAATCTATCACTCCAACATATAGCACCTCAACTTTGGGGGTAGAGAGGGTGGGAAATAGCCCTGTATGATAGGTTACCAACTTTTAGTACTATTTGACTGAATGTTTAAAGGTTTGAAACTAGGTTCTGTCCTACATAAGACTAAACTGAGCTAATGACTGATATTATGTCAATATATAAAAAATAGGTGATTGAAAGTGCAGAGTGTGGAGTTTATGAATCTCTGTCTTTATCTGTTCCCTCTTCTGTCCCATTTGTTCATTGGTCCTTTAACGTGGAGGGATGCACATTAATCTGATTACATTATTGACAATCAAGATTGAAAACTTAATATCACTGCAATTAGTTTACATTTGTTCTGTGTGGTATTGCACCTTTAAGCAGATAGTCAACTTGTGTCTGTCCGCATGATCATAATATATGGGATTGTATCTTTGTGTTTAACTAGAGTAATGTTAATTTTCCTTTTGTAGAATTACCATCGTCCTGTTGTTTTGCGTACAGTTGATGTCCGGCAAGTTGTGTCCAAGACAGATATTTCTCAAATGTGGCAGACGGATCTACGAACTATGCTGATAGAAAGATTTTCTGGATCACCAGGGAATTATGCTGTGCGTCAGGTGAGTAATAAAGTCCGCTAGATAATTCTCAGGATAGTAACTGGGCGTTCTCGAAATGCCCCACTGGTGGAATCTGGGGAATTGCCAAGTCCAAGATTTAATGAGACTCCTAGTCAAAATTATCATGGGAAACGCATGAAATATTGGGAAGCATGGCTGAACCTTTCATGGAAGACTGTCTGTGAGTACGGCTACACTGTAGGTAGTGTCAGTTTGTACTGTGTCTGTAAGTGTACAGATGACACCCCTTTCACCTTCTAGCAGTGGGGAAAAAAATAATTTTCTTGTGGCTCTTGGGAAGGTGACAGCCACTGGCAGCTGCCGCAGCTTTATGTTGATTCAAGTGGCTTCTTTAATCGCGGCGGGAGGACGCAGTCCGTTTCTCCAGCAATCTCTAGCCAGGGAAAAAGTTAAACGTTCTGTATGTATGTGTCTATCTCAGTATCTCATCTCTCACTATTAGCATGTGTATGTATGCATATATAACTATATGCATCTAGCAGTGTATACACGTGCAGTTTTTTATGTTTGCACCACTGAATGCATCTATGAGCCTGTGTATATATTGCAAGAGTACAGGCCGTATTGTGATTTTCTTGTGTGCATTACGAGGCCTTCTAGAACTTTTTACCCCTGTTGAACTTTGATACCTCACTTGTTCTTTGTTTGTAAAGATGCCATTATTAGCCAAACTGGTAAAAGTACAAAACAATAACTAACTGATTAGTATGTATTTCATAAGACCTACAGTATTACGAAGAAATTAAACAAAAAGAGTAGCACTCCAAAATAGTGGTCAAGTGGTTAGTATTTATTCATCCAACGTTTCAGTCCAACACAGCAGACCTAGTAACTAACCAGTCATCTGCCATAAGACTCCTTTCAGAGCTGAAAGATACCTGACAGCCTATTCATTCCAATGGGATGTACAGTATGGTGTCTCCAGTGCCGAAGGTGTCTTACGGCAGGAGACGGCTTTGTAACTACGGCCCATAATCGTGGTTTTACTGACACACAGTAAACCTAGAAATGTTAAAAAGCATTGAAGCGCAAACAATGCTAGAAATATAGGGCAAAAAGTTTAATACGTGGCATTGAGGGTAATAACCAGACAACGCTTCGGGGCAATGGCATCTTTATCAAGACAAAAAGTTTGTTGCCCTACTTTTGCAAGCATTCTGTGTGCTCCGTTGCATTTAATCTTTTCCAGGTTCTTAGGTCTAATATGGTTTTGACCTTTGTATTGTTTTCATCCCTACATAGTTTCACTAGTATAATCACATATAATGTCACAGTTTCTATATAATAGAGATTATTTGATTAAGATTATTCAGTTTTATTTTTTCTCCAGTACAGAGTTGCAAGTAAAACTGGTTCTGGAGAATATTTAAAAAATATATAAATTCTAGTATTTCATACCCAATAGGGTGCAAATAGCTAATAATGTTTTTGAACGATACCCACTCTGTCTGATTTTAGACTCTGTATTAATGCAAATATTTTTTAGTATCTGTTTAGTATAGTAATTTCTCTGTCCATTTTTGAGTGGCAATGTAAAATAAAAGAATTGCATAGTGTATATTTTTTAACATGGGGATATATCAAGGAACACATAAGTACACTTGCCTAAATAAGTAAAAGAACCCCTATGAACAAGCACTCATATAATGGTAGATACAAATAATTAAAAAAGTAACCTTTATTAGTGTAAATGGGTATAACAAGTGAAGGGCTGGACACACAACACAATTAAAAGAGTATTAAACTGAATACCTCCCAGTCATAATGGTAAGCTGGTAGAGGTAATAATTGAAGGAACTAAGAGTAACTGGCACCTAAAAAAGAATATAATCAAAATGAAAACGTAAATGGTGCCTCAGTGTGGTATATTTATTTGGAAAGTTCTAGTGTCTGTCAATGATGTATCAGACAGTCACACAACTTTCAAGCCACGCTGAATAAGTTTGTCACTCCTTGACGGTACAAAAAGTGGCTATAAATAGATTGCTGGTGAATTATATGCCAAACCAACATGCTAAATACAGCCTAATGTAGTAGCTGTTAAGGTAAATAGTACTCAAACATCAAGAGTAGACAACAGGTTAAAATTGTCCTTCAAGGCAACGCAGGGTAAAAAAATACAATTGCTAGAAATAAGGCTACTGTGTAGCTGGGAGAATGAGGCTGTTCTGTGGGAGCCTTGGACACATTGTTTAACTGCTTCCATGCAAGGTCTCCCTGTAGGCAGACTGACAGTACTTAATAAATACTTCAGAGTGCCTTAGCCTGATGAGAGCAGGGCGCTCCTCTGTGACGTCAGCACACGTGTTGGTGCGGCGGCGTCTATTGTATTTACCTAGTAGCCTTCACTGGTCTTAGCAGTGCGGAGATCTGCCGCCTGTATCAGTTAGGGCTCTACTCCACCCGGCAGTTTAATGTTGTTGTCCACGCCGGGTGGAGCTCTATAGGCGCCGTTTTATCGGACCTGTGACTGATTGCTCCTAGATGGCAGCCACCCAGGTATCATTTCATTGTTACTGATACACTACCGAGTGGCTATAGGGTACACCGCACATACAGACCGCTTATACCTAGCGACCTGTATTTAGCAGCTGTATACGAGATGTGGAGCAGCAATTGATTTTTTATATATATGGGCAGCTCATAAATTATCATTCAGACTAATTATACTACCGAGCAGCTGCATGCTAGTATCACTGCATCCACACCTTATACACAGGTCGCAGATATTAAGCGACCCCTCTAAGGCATCTGTATACCACCTACAAGTTTTAAACCTCTACATGTTGTATCAGTATACATCTATGTAACAGATAGCCTATTTAAATTACATATGCTGTCCTCATAGAGGATCTGAGTAGCAGTTTATTGTTCATTTATATGTTTTGCCCTGCTCTCATCAGGCTAAGGCACTGAAGTATTTATTAAGTACTGTCAGTCTGCCTACAGGGAGACCTTGCATGGAAGCAGTTAAACAATGTGTCCAAGGCTCCCACAGAACAGCCTCATTCTCCCAGCTACACAGTAGCCTTATTTCTAGCAATTGTATTTTTTTACCCTGCGTTGCCTTGAAGGACAATTTTAACCTGTTGTCTACTCTTGATGTTTGAGTACTATTTACCTTAACAGCTACTACATTAGGCTGTATTTAGCATGTTGGTTTGGCATATAATTCACCAGCAATCTATTTATAGCCACTTTTTGTACCGTCAAGGAGTGACAAACTTATTCAGCGTGGCTTGAAAGTTGTGTGACTGTCTGATACATCATTGACAGACACTAGACCTTTCCAAATATATATACCACACTGAGGCACCATTTACGTTTTAATTTTGATTATATTCTTTTTTAGGTGCCAGTTACTCTTAGTTCCTTCAATTATTACCTCTACCAGCTTACCATTATGACTGGGAGGTATTCAGTTTAATACTCTTTTAATTGTGTTGTGTGTCCAGCCCTTCACTTGTTATACCCATTTACACTAATAAAGGTTACTTTTTTAATAATTTGTATCTACCATTATATGAGTGCTTGTTCATAGGGGTTCTTTTACTTGTTTAGGCAAGTGTTCTTATGTGTTTCATGACCCCCTCACCCCTGGCACCATCTCACAGACAGTAGCTAGAGCTCATCCCCCCCTTCCCCCACTCCCCATTATTTCATGGGGATATATCAACAATGAAAGGGTATAGAGTTTTATTAACATCAATGGTCTTTCTTTATGATAATAGTGAAACTGGAAGTTTGTAAATAAAAATACCACTTGTGAGCACATTCACATGTCTCAGACAGTTCTGCAGCCCTGCCTTTCATCATTATCTCCTAACATACAGTGCTTCCACTGCAGCAAGGGATTCTGGGAAATGACATTCAACTACAGTAAAAGGAGTGGTTCTATGAGTTTACAAATAAAGTAATGGTACTTTGTACACCCTAGTACCATCACACTTGAACCACTGCTCCTAAGTATGTTCTTTGATACTAATGGTTGTGTGTAAGAAGTTCATAGCAGCAGTACAATATTCAACCATCTAAGCAGTGAAAACTGTTGATGTCTTTACGGAATAGAGTTTGTGATTATTCCACTGTCCTGACAATAAATGTATAACTAATGTGTAATAAATTCTTAGCAAAGGGTTGAAATGTTGTATTGATACTCTGGCCATCTTTACTAAGCAGTGCTACTCCATAAAACACCATGCAGCACAACGTAGTAAATATGACCCTGTAACTGGGACGTAACCCTGTTTAAATGAGGCTTCAATATAAGCCTGCAGCCTCCTGCTGAGAACTGAGAGGAAGACTCTTGAGCACACAGAAGAACTGTTTGCTGACATCAAGACACCAGGGACCAGACCTCTATTCAGCAAACCCAGGAACCCGCCAGAGGCTGGCCCCTCAAGGGACACCGACCCAGAGACTGACATAAATGGTCACCTACTTTGAGGTACCGCTTTTGGACTTTGAGGTCTTAGGTTGGTAAGAGGCTTATGCTCCCAGCCCTGCAAATAGGGACTGTGGGTGTGAATTATCCCTTACAAAGGGATAGGCTGTTTATTTCTTTGTGTGTGTGTATATATATATATATATATATATATAATATATATATATATATTTATATATTTATATATATATATATATTTGTATATATATATATATATATTGCCTTAAACTAAATCACTTAAAGTCACAGGCTGAATAAATGCCACTGTTTAATTTCCCCCCAAACTATCTCCCTTGCTGTACCTCTCCACATGTCTCTTACAGACCCTTTTTGAGTGCATGGAATTGAAGGTATCTTCCAGCCCAGAAGGTGTCTTTAGAATAACATTACTTAGTAAACATGGGCCCTTATGCCCATTCACTTGAATGGTATTTAAGGTATCTTCCAGAACGAAAATGTCTTGTGGAGTAGCCCATAGTGGTGCGATACCCATCCATTGCTGCCGTCTAATGTGCAATAAGTGTCTACAATTGCACATGGACTTCCAGCAACAGTCATTATGTTAACGGGAAAAAATGAAATCATGTGGTTGTAGTCACCAACTGTGTCCTAGTACAGGATATTTCAGAACAAAATCAAATATGTAGTCACATCCCTTTTTGAGCAGCAATGACTGTAGAGAATGCCAAGGAAACTTACCACTTCCTTTTTTTTGCCTTAGTTTCAGCACCTGGCTATACTTCCCCCACTCTGCAACTCAAAGCAACCAGTGTTCATTTTTCCCATGTGCACATACAGTACTTGTTTTACACAGCTTACCCTTAGATTTTTCTGCAGCATCCTGCTCCTAGCAAACCAGACTACTCATGTATTGCTCTTTCGTTTACAATTATATGTAACAACTTCCAAACAATCAACCTCCAAGGACCAAAACCAGTATGTCTTGGGGGTTCTGGACCAAAGAAATGGCATTGTAATGGAAAATATTTTTTTTTCCATTGAGGACTATGAAATGCATTGAGACTCCAAATTGGTATACTCACAGAAAATCGTAGAGAGTGGCAGGTCTGCAGTTCTCCTTAATGTCACCTGTACGCGCTCACTCACCACTTCCCAGCTCATGAACATATAACACGTGTAAAAGACCCAGTCCTGAGGGGTCTAGGACATTTGGTCGTGGCCGTTCCGCTGTGACCAAATGACCGACATTGCTTTGCCGTGACTCACCCCACCGTCGGGACCTGTCATTGGTCACTTCGCCGCTAAGGTAAGTCTCTATGTTTAACCTTTACCATAAAAGCCCCTACCCTAAGCCCTTTCCCTAAAACCCCTTAAATTAATCCCCTTCCCTAACCAGTAGTAAAACTTACCTTAGAAGCAGCCGGCGGCGGAGGGTCCGTCGGCGGCTGAACGCAGGCGGTCATTTGGTCATGGCGCAATGGCTGCCACCACGTCCCATTTTAGTCCTGAGCGCCTTTGCACTTTATGCAGAACCTGAAAACATTTTGCAAACTCTGCTACGAAAACATTGGTTCGAAACCTTGAGGTCAAGAAATGATGTAAACCCTACTAAAATAGGTTTTAAATGATAAAAAAAATGCTTCTGTTATTGTTTTCTCAGAAATCATCTCCTTGCGGAATGGTTAAATACATTGTATTTAGCGATATCCCTTTTTGATCATCTCAGCTTCTCTACAATTTCACAAACATCAAAAGGGAAATTGTTGAGTGACAGTAAATTCCATGGGTTGCGTGACTGTCTGTTGTTGATCTGTGTGTGTTTCCTTTGTTAGAACAATGTATGGCCCACTGTGTTGTGAGGGAAGCCAGAATACAGAGCACTATTTCACATACACCCAGATTCATCAAGCTATGTTATGGTTTAATGAACCCCAATGGCCGTTAACTCCCATTGGGGAGCTTGATTAATAACCCCCAGAGTGTTTAAGATGTAGTTTCCTGTGGTTTTCAGGATACATTTCCTAATTTTATTACCTAGCAAATAAAAATATCACTTGTTAGCACATTCACATGTCTCTGAGAGCTCTGTACACTGTTTTTCACCATTATCCCTTAGTATACTAAGGGGCCTATTCACAAAGCGGTGATAAAATCAGTGCATTGTCAGACGACTTTGCATTGATTTATCGCGCACTAAAACATGAGGGCAAAAATGGTATTCACTTAGAATGAAGGCCGGTAAAAAAAATGCACTACCGGCCGACCAGTTTATTATCAGTGCTATCGCGCTATAAATTCTAGCGAGCGGCAACAGATAGAAAAAATTGCAGCCTGGAAGAGCTGCATGGAGACGCTGCTTCTCTTCTCCATACACGGCTCTTAGGCTGCGGTCCCAGTGCTTTCTACAGCGCACGCCGTGCGTCAATGGGGCTGGGCCCAGTAAGCACCTTCGTGTGGAAGGTGCAGCCGCGCGGCACTACAAGATTTTTCAAAGACGCTGAAATTGAGTTTACAGTTTGCGATGGAGGCAAGGCCCCGCCCCGCCGGCGGTTCAGCCAATGAGGGCGAACCAGCCGCGTGAGGTCATGGCCACGCCCCTGCAAACCCCCCACCACGCCCCCTCCCGTCGTAAACTCCCTCTCTCCAAGGACCGCAAATCGCGGTGCAGCGCTGTGCACGCGCCGCCCCCCCCGCCGGACACACGTGCTACAGTGCTGACTGGGACCGCAGCCTTACAGGCGATCGTGCAGTAAAAATATTGATTTTGATAATAGTGTGCGGGAGCAGGGGGTCTCCTGAGTTGTGCCGCATTGATTTCAACCTCAGGGACCCCCTACTTCCCGAGATACAGGCCCTGGTATGGGGTGACGGTATCCCCTGTATTTTTTAATCTCCCGCATCACGTGACCGTGGGATTTAAATCCTGCACTGGGATACCGGCACCCCATAACAGGACCTGTATCTCAGCAAGTAGGGGTCCCCGAGGCTGAAATCAATGCAGTTCACCTCAGAAGACCCCCTGCTCCTGCACACTATTATCAAAACCCAAATAAACGTGGGGGGGGGGGGGGGAATCATTACCGTAGAGGCTATCCGCTCGGCTAAGGTAATGAAGCTGCTTTAATGTAATTTTTACTAATAGTGTGCAGGAGCACACTGCTTCCCGAGTTACAGGCCCCGGTATGGGGTGCCGGTATCTCCTCCAGTATTTAAATCCCCCGGTCAGGTGAAATCCCCCGGTCAGGTGATGTGGACGATTTAAAAATGGCGGCGGTACCGGAACCCCATACCAGGGCCAGTAACTCGGGGCTCCCTGAGGTAGAAATCAAAGCGTTCCATTCAGGAGACCCCCTTCTCCCATAAACTAGTATTAAAAATTACATTAAAACAGCTAAGGCAATGAAGGGGTTAAGGCACAATAGAAGCTTTATTGGGAGCAGAAGGGGTGCGTGAAGGGGGTACTTGGCCCAGGTGGGTGGTTAGGCCTACCAGGAAGGTTGCGGGAAGAGTTAACCCCTTCATTACCATATCGATTGTAACATCCTTTCCAAAAATGTACTCTGTCACTGTAACGCTCGTCATGCCCACAAACAAGACAAGACCCCGGCACTGAGGTGGGAAAGTATAACACCACACACCCGCAGCAGCGGAGGCGTGCCTGGAAGGTGGATAGTTTAGTGTTGCCGGGTCTGGGTAGGAGAGTGTAAAGGATGCAGTATACTTGCCGAGTTCTTGAATTGGATAAGGCAGGGTAGTAGGGGTCCGTAATCCGGGGTCTGGAATAGTAGAGAGCAGAGTAGTCCGAGTCCGTATGCCGTGTTCAGGGGTAGGAGGGATCGCCGTAGTCGAGGGTATGCCAAAGTCCAAAATCCAGAAGGATCCACAAACAAGCCGAGTCACAAGGTACACAAGGTAACTGCAAACGAAACTTAAAACACTGCAAACCAGAAGTGAGCTACACAAGGCTACATAAGGTTATGCTGAGCAAAGCATGGGAGGAAGCAGGAAGTATTTACCGACAGGACAGACCAATGGGGACAGGGGGCGGAGCAGAGGCACAGCCCCAGCGGAACTGGGATAGGCTGCAGGCAACAAGGCAGGAAGAGACTTGCCACACAGCTGGGGATCGTAGCACGTCATCGCTTGTGCGCGCCGAGCGGGAGAGATGCGCGAGAGCATGCGGGAGGCGGGACCAGTTTCCGTGCGGCAGCTGGAAGAGCTGTGGGTGCGCGCACGCTCTAATGAGAGCGGGGCAGCACGCATGGGCAGGAAAAATGGCCGCGGCGGCAGCAGCAGGTAAGGAGGGAACACGCCGCAAAGGACGTGTTCCCCGATTACTTACAGTCACATGGTTTAATACAACCAATCAGATTGGGGATAAACATCTCACAATATGATTGGTTGAAGTAGCATGTGACGGCAGCCATCTTGGTTTTGGTGACTTCATCTTAAAGGGAAAGGAAGCAGAGCATTTCTGATGAGCTGGCTTCACTCCCTTTACCTTACGTCACATCCTAAAAAAAGTCACATTGTTATCCCAGCCAATCAGATTGCCTGGGAACCATTTGCTGTTTGCTTTTAATTATTTCTGGGTTTTTTTTGTGTTTTGATTTTTAATTATGGGATTTTTGTTTTGTGTTTTCTATTTTTTATTTCTGTTATTTTTTTGGTGTTTGCTTTTTAATTGTGGTTTATTTTTGGTGTTTCTTTTAGCTTCCCCATTTATTGCTCTAGTGGCAAAGCATGTCCATATTATATGGGCATGCTTTAACACTGTGCCAATCAATGGGTTGTGCCCCAGGGTGGATGGTTAGGCCTCCCGGGTGGGTTGCAGGGGAGGGTGGGTTAATCCCTTAATGTCCATAGGGGTTACTAACCGCTAAGGTGATTAAGGGGTTAGGGGCCATTCATTTGTATTTTTGTTTTTACTGTTGCTGCCCATGGACGACAAGGACGGTGATGAGGATGAGGACAGCCTTCATCATGGCAGGGGTAAGTGCAAGTTTTATTTACTTTATGCTGACTGATGTTTTATTTTTAAATGGGCAAATGCACTATTATCCATATCTAGTAATTGTGCCCATTACTGTACTGTATGTATTGGGGGGGTGGTGTATTTATTTGAATGTATTGCACATGTATTTTTATGCACAGAATTGATACTGCAGGCCAGCGGACACCCGTGGGGACCACCCGGACACCCATAGAGCTCCCAGAAACCCGCAGGGACTATCCGAGGACCCCAAAACACTCGTGGTGACACCTGGAGGCCCCCAGAAACCCACGGGGACCACCCGAAGGCCCCTGGGCACCCGTGGCCCCCCAAACACCCGTGGGGATCACCCAAGGACCCCATGACACCCGCAGGGCCTTTAGCTGGTGCTAAAATATTGAGATATGTTATAGGCCAATAAACTTATCACAGCTTTGTGAATAGCAATTACTGGCAAAAAAAAAAGCGCTTTTGGCTTTTTGTTGGCCTATCGGACTACTTTTTTGCCTCTGGGCGTTAAAAAGCCATTATAGCGCGATACTGCACTGTTTTTACTGCTTTGTGAATAGCAGAGCAGGCAGTATCATGCTATAAGAGCATTTGTACCCTATTAAACCACTTATCACTGTTTGTGAATAGGCCCCTAAGTGCTTCCACTACAGCGAGGAATTCTGTGAAATGACATGCAAATGAGCACAATGTACAGTATTACCTTTATCACCAGAAGTTTAGAAAGGAGATAAGCAATATTTGAAGGTGTGCTGAATCCAGAAATTATGGGATGTCACGGGAGACCAGGTTTATCAACACATTTATACCGGGATCATATGATTGAGCAAAGCAAGGAGGTACAATAAATTGAAAAGCCATACACACAATGTTACACAATTACAGTCAAAATACACTTACTGGATGGGGGCAAACGAAATAATTTGTTTACAGAACGAAATCTTGTAAAATAAAGTCTGTAGGAGTAATTTCCCAGGAGCGGCAATTACTCGTGAAAGCCTTGGTCCGTTCTCAAATCTGCGGCTGCTGTAATGGCACTTGAAATCTTGATGAATCTTAAGATGAATCTGATTCCCGATGGCTGCAGGAATTCTTATAGGGTTCAGAACCCTATACCTAACAAGTGCAGCCAATCTCTCTGTGGGAATAACTTTTCCCATCTATCCCGGAGTTGCCAATACTTTAGAAACCTGGCAGGGGTGGCTTCCTATTCTGCTAAGGGCATGCGCCAACCTAGCACCTTTGCCTCTTAGCATATGGGACCCTACCCCTTTACCTGGCGACAGTAAGTCTGGCCTGGGCAACCATATGCCAACGGCCCGGACTTCACATTAGGATGGGGGTACTTGGGCTACCCCTCTCAACCTGACACCTCAGAGACTCTGAGCCTTTCAACTCTGGACTTTTGCAGACATTGTTGTATCAAGCCTTAGAAGTCCGGAGCTGCACATCCACAGCTCATTTACAGTGAGTCACTACATGCATACTAAGTAGGGTGCAATAATAAATGAGTGTTTCCCTGTCTCCGGTGTTCTGAATGAAAGTCCACCTATTCCTATCATGTTTAGTACACTAATTTAGGGGGGTTTTCATGCATCAATTTTTATGAAATGTTATAAAAATTGAGTTATTGTCGTTTTATATGTTTCTACCTGAACTATGTGCACAGGCAATTTCAGAGCGCTAGGAGCTTCCTAACAGAAGTTAGCAAAAGCCGCTTTTTATTCTCTAAGCGCTGGACTTAGAAAATATTTCACTCTCGCCACCTTATACCTGGTGGGAGAGACTCCGAACCCTTATACTGGTTTCTGGGGGTTTGGGCACATACTGGGGACCCTTGAATGTGATTTCTCCCCCTGCCCCATCTTACTGTTCTGGTCTGTGCTGAAGAAGGGAGACCTGGCGGTGAGCCGCCTAACTGCTTCCTTGGGAAGATTGTGTCCGGTGGTCTGTGTCTTCATGTCCCCAGGAATCAGGTAGGATTCCTGGATACATTTTCGGGGTAGCCAGCAACTCTGGTCCCCTTCTGCCCAAACACACCCTGACAACATTTGTACTGTAAAATCCCCCCTGAAACTCATGCCCTGGGCTTCTCCGCTGTTTAGCACTCCTGGAACAGTAAAACACACACATACATCTTTATTAAAACACAGTTCACATGCCATAACTGGGTTGACGAGCTGACACTTCAAACTCCCCAATATGGCTCAGGGGCACCCAGCCGGGCATAATACCTTTATTATTGGCCTGGGTACCCCCTCACCGTCACATGGGACAACTTGCTTGTTGGTCTTTTGAATCATGTAGAAAATCCCTGGGGATCCTTTATCAAATATATTGGAACCTACCGCTCACCTAATCCTCACCACCATTTTGTTTATGGATCCTTTATCAGTAAGATCTACAGTATGTATTTTTTTTTTAAGTGAAACAATAGGTGGAATATTTTTAATTAGTAGATCAGATGTTTTCAGCATGGCAAATAGGACAGGAAAGAAAATACCTACTGTTCTCATACTCTGGGAGTCACTAATCTGCAATATGGGTTTGATGACAGTTAACACGGGATCATGGAGCTTAGTGAGTTTCCCCCAGTGATTGAGAGAAAGTGATTGAGAGAAAGTTGAGCACTAAATTATATAATTTTGGAGTCTGAAAGATGCAGTTATTTGGCTACTGATGCCATTCTTTCTCATTGATCTCTTATGATTAAAGCTGGCTACTTATATATAATTTAATGTTTATTTTATTTTACATTTAACATTTAGGCCATTATTCAATAGGCTCTGAGGTCATTTCCCAGTTCTGAAGACATGTTCAGCTCCATTTAAATGAATGCAAATAAAATATTTTTCAGCATAGGGAAGCAGCTTCCCGGCATGTTCAGTAGAGGTGTTAGGTGGCGAGGTGTACAGTACATAAGGCTTAACGCTCTGCCCCTCTTGGTAACGCTACCACAATGAATAACTTGAGACCGCACACAACGTTGGAAGATAAAAGATCGCAGCTTTATTTTAACAGTATCTATTTAAACCCACGAGCTTGCCAGCCCTATACCATGTTACCAATCGGGGGAGGGGGGTGGGGAGATCTTTGCCCAGCCAGCAATTCACAGCACTCCTGGTTTACCCTCCTTGTCTGTTTTTGACATATGAATTCGGCACACCACTGTCCTATTAATTACCACATTTGCGAGCAGCAAACCTGAGCCCCTGATTGTTTTTGATGCAGCCACTAGTTCGCCTACATTAAGTGCCAAAGAAAGCAGCTGAGAACGCTACTTTAAATAGCTCCCTTTCTGCTGTATTCATGCATGCATGGTCACCCGATCAATACCTCCATCCTGTCTAGCATTGCAGGCTCCCTACTGTCTGCTCTTTAGCTTCACCCCGATCCCAGCCTATGAGGATTCTCCTCAATATAATTGCTATTGTATTTGTGATTGTCGATTTAAAAAAAAAAAAGCCAAACCCATAAATGTGGCTCCAACCCCGGCACATGTTGGATAATGGTGATCTGGCATCAGGTTTCTCTTGGACAAGTGGGGCGCAGAATATCAACCCAAGAATAAACAGGAAAAATATGTACTGTATAGTGAAGTAAATTTTTAACAATGTATGGATGTGAAGAATCCCAAACTATGCAACTCACATGGTTTCTGAAATAAATCGTGTCTCTGAACATCCTATGGCTTGGAGTTTTTCCTCTCAAGAAATCTTCACTGGTTCAATCATTCAGCAACTCACGCAAAGTGAATAAGAAAAGCAAGACATAGGTCTGGTATCATATTGAAGATGCATACAAGTTATGTGACTTAATTTTTGTTTTTTTAATGCATGTTCTTGGCATTTAGACGTAAAATTATGTACTTTGTGGAAAAACAACATTAAACCATGGGTAGTATGTTAACATATATTATATTAAAGCGTTCATAAGGCACTTATCGAGCACTTATCGCTCAAAATACCTACGACGATTCTGTAAGCGTCGATAAGTGGGCGATAAAATCACCAAAAATTTCAGCGTTTAAAAAAAAAATTTGCCGAGTGGGCGGCGATTAGCCACTTATCGACAGGTTCTGAAACTCATGAAATTCTAGTAGCCGCGATTAGGTTATCTTGGCCTATCGCTGCTCTAGAATGGCGAGTTTCTCACAAAAGGGACAAATACCCCCTTCACCCACCCCCGATACCCACAATAAACACTAATATCAACCTCCTCTACCCCCACATGATTGATACCAGAGGCTGCGGGTGTCAAGTGGTTCTCAGGTGGTTTCTGCGGGAGTCTGTGGGCCCTCGAGTGGTCCACGCGGGTGTCCTGGGATCTTCAGGTGGTCCCTGTGGGTGTCTGTGGGGCCTCGGGTGGTCCCCGCGGGTGTTCCCCAAGGGTGTCCGGGGTCCTCAGGTTGTCCCTGCGGTGTCTGGTGGCCCTCAAGTGGTCCTCATGGGTATCTGGGGGCCCTCGGATGGTCCCCACTGGTGTCTGGGGGCCCTCGGGTGGTTCCCACTTGTGTCTGAGGGCCCTTGGGTGGTTCCCACGGGTGTCTGGGGTCCTCAGGTGGTCCCGGTGGGAGTCTGGGGGTCATCGGGTAGTCCCTGTAGGTGTCTGGGGGTCCTCGGGTTGTCTTCTTGGCCTGTGGTACAAATCCTGTTGCAAAAAAAAATTGGGGCATACGTTGCAATAAATACACCTCCCCCCAACACATACAATACAATAATGGGCAAAATAACTATTATCCAGATATGGATAATAGCTAATTTGCCCATTATTAAATAAAACATTAGCCAGTCAGCAGAAATAAAGTAAATAAACCTTTCTACTCACCCCTGCCACCATGAAGGGCATCCTCGTCAGCATATTGCAGGGCCACGTCACTTTAAGGGATGATGTCACATCCTTTTGAACTAATGTGACCTATCACATGGTACATCAACCAATGTGATTGTCTTCAATCCCATTGGCTCTAATACCATGTGATATAGCCACGTGGTTTGAAGGATGTGACGTACCTCCCTTGGAGATGACGTCACATCCTTCACCAAAAAAAAAGGAGACGAGCACATGATACAGCGTCCAATCAGATTGGAGCTGTACCATCTGACAAGAAAATGTGACGTCACAGGCCATATTTAAGGCCTTGATGGCCCATTTTACCTCAAGAAGCCGACGAGACAACATCGTGTGGTGGATCTAACGTGGTTTTTGGATTGACAGATGATTACAGAAAAGAAAGAAATAATGACAGATGAAGAAAGAAGACGGTGATTGAAGATAAAAGAAAGAAGAATTTTGTTACCTGTTCAGGATCTTCAAGGTTGATGGCATTGGATTGACTTTCGACGGTACGAGAGATTGCAGAATTGCCGGGATTTGGGGGGCCAACGCTTCTAAAGGTAAGAAAAATATTGAATGTGTGTAATTGTATTTTTACACTTTTTTTTATAGTATT
The DNA here is from genome assembly GCF_040206685.1 of Ascaphus truei. Taxonomy (NCBI): domain Eukaryota; kingdom Metazoa; phylum Chordata; class Amphibia; order Anura; family Ascaphidae; genus Ascaphus; species Ascaphus truei. The sequence goes on along the minus strand of NC_134486.1, from coordinate 207,282,581 downwards.
TTTGTATTTTCATGTTTTTTATTGCTCATTGACTGCTAATGTATTACTCTGTGCCGTTTAGCGTATAGATCAATACAGTGATAACCAATGCATTTTTTTGGCAAATTCTTTTTTTCTATTGATTGTTTTATTTTAGTTTTCTGTTTATTGTTTGGCTTACATTGTTTGTAATTTGGATGGTTTGTTTTTATTTTATTTTTCAATGGTTTAGCGTTTTTAATTAATTATTTATTTTATTGGCTACTGGTTTTAATTGATGTGTTGGCTAGTGGTTTAATTAATTCATTAATTAATTGATTTGTTGGTTAGTGCTTTAAATTATTTAATACATTGGTTGTCTGGTGCTTGTATTTATTTAATTGGTTGGCTAATGGTTTTATTTCTTGAATTGTTGTGTATATGTTTTAATATTGTGTATTTTTGGCCTTGAGTATTTTTTATTAGGGTGACCATTGTGTGCTATAGTGGCTTATCATGCCCATATTATATGGGTATGATGTACCACTATGCAAATCAATGAGTACAGGGCAGGTATACTAGGCCCAGGGTGGGTGGTTAGGCCTCAAGGGTGGGTAGGGGCGGAGGGTGGGTTAACCCCTTAAATACTATAGCTGTTATTAACCGATAAGGTGATTAAGGGGTTAGAGGTCATTAGATTGTATTATTTCTGACATGGCCCTGCTGTATTCTGACGAGGACGCCCTTCATGATGGCAGGGGTATGTAGAAAGGTTTATTTACTTTATTTCTGCTGGCTGGCTAATGTTTGATTTAATAACGGGCAAATGAGCTATTATCTATATCTGGCTAATAGTTATTTTGCCCATTACTGTACTGTATATGTTGGGTGGGGGGGGGTGGCATATTACAATGTATGTCCCATTTTTTTTTTTTGCAACAGGATTGGTACCGCAGGCCAGCGGGGACCCTTGGGGAACACCAGAGGACCCCCGGACACCTGTTGGGACCACCCAAGGATACCCAAACACACATGGGGACCACCCAGAGATCCCATTCTAGCTCCCGGACACCTGCAGGGACCACCCGAGGACACGCAGACACCCATGGGGACCTACCGGGGACCCAGTTTGGGACCACCCCAGGGACCCTGTTGGGGACCCTGGACATCCATGGGGACCACCTGAAGGCCCACGGACACCCGTTGGGGCCCACCGGGGACACCCGTCGGCCTCTGCTATCAATCCTGTGTATCAAAAAATTAATTATGGTGTTATGTGGGGGCACGGGGTGGGTGGGTTGTGTATTGGTGATTAGTACATATTGTAATGTTTATTGCGGGCAGAGGAGTTGAATGAAGGGCCAAGTACCAGCTTCACTCACTCCCTCTTCCCAGAATAAAGTTGCTGTTGTTCCTTAATCCCTTCATTGCCTTAGCGGCTATCCACTAAGGTAATGAAGCTGCTTTAATGTAATTTTTATTATTAGTTTGCTAGAGCAGGGGGTCTCTGAGATGAACCGCATTGATTTCAGCCTCGGGACCACCTGCTTTCCAGAGTTACAGGCCCAGATATGGGGTGCCGGTATCTCCTTCATTATTTAAATCCCCCGGTCACGTGACGCGGACGATTTAAAAATGGCAACTGTATCGGCACCTGATGCCCCATACCAGGGCCTGTAACTCGGGAAGCAAGGGGTCCCTTAGGCTGAAATCAAAGCGCTTTAGCTCAGGAGACCCCCTGCTTACACACTATTAATAAAAATTACATTAGAGCAGATTCATTACCAAAGCAGATAGCCGCTACGGTAACAAATTTGTTTAATTATTTTATTTGGGTTTTATTACTAGTGAATTGTAGCAGGGGGTCTCCAGAGCAGAATTTTGTTAATTTGAGGTCCGGCGACCCCCTGCTTCCTGAGATGCAGGCCCCCTTATGGGGTGCCGGTATCTCCTATGCATTTGAATGTCCCGCGTCATGTGACCGTGGGAATAAAATGCATAGAAGATACCAGGCCCCCATAACGGGGCCTGCTCATCTACACTAGTAATAAAATGTATATAAAAAACATACATTTCAGGCGAGAATTGCGCAAGGAGAGGCGCTGAGCAGCTCTCTGCAGCAGAATGGAATCGCCGGGTAATGCCTTTTCAGAGAGGCGATCTTCACGCCGCCAGCTACTAGCCCGTTTTGGTAATTTTGCTATCACAGGTAATCAAGGCTTTCTGAATACCGTGATAGCAATGCTCACAAAAACCGCGATTTTAATGGCCTGGTGAGTTTTATTATGAACGCTTAGTGAATATGCCCCATAGAATTTTGTTGCCTGCATTAAAAACGACAAAACTTCGTGAGAACTTGGGTACAAATAGCCTCAGCCATCAAAGGATTAATAAAACAACATTTATAGTTTAGATCAGGGATGCGCAAAGTTTTCAGTCTGCGCCCCCTTACCTGCTCTCCCTCCCTGCTCGTGCCCCCCCCCCTAACCTCCCTTACCTGGTTTCCGGCATATTCTGACGTCACGTCATGTGACCCCGCAGCATAATTTGATGCTGTGTTACCTTGGCGACGGGTTGCTGGAAGCTACCGGAGACCAGGTAAGGGAAGTTAGAGGCCTTGCGAGCGCTCCCCGGCATTTAATTTAAATGCCTTGGGGAAGAGCGCGGGGCCTCGGTAACCACTGCGCCCCCCCACCCAGAAAATCTCACACCCCCACGTTTGCACATTCCTGGTTTAGATGTCAGTGCTTTTTTTTGTGGGGGAACTCCCACGAACTGAGTTTAACCATATTTTTAGAGAACAACAAGAAGCTCGTTATAGAGATTACAACATGAAAAGAAATGCAGCTGGGATAATTACATAGAGGAGGTAAATGCTATTCTGCCACATTTATTTATAGCTGCATTATTTATGGAAGTTTATATATAAATTGATTATTCTTTATTTGAGGTTTCCGGCACATTTTCCCATACAAAACCCACTGGATGTTGCTGTGCATATGGGTTCTCAAAACCACATACAGTATGTCTCAGATGGTAATTCAATGTGGCTAGTGATTTTACACCTGAGTTAGCTGGAAAGAAAGCCCCGCTTTATCAAAGATGGAGGGAGTTTGTGGATTTAAAACTTCGGCACTTAGATTAACGAGTGTGATTTTGTGAATTTAGCCAGACTGGCTGTGCTCCCCTCTTTGACCTTTTGAAATGCTTGGAGGTACTGAATGTATTACTTTCAGTGTAAAGTATCTTTTCATTTCCTGTCTGTTAAACACAGCAGACAAATAAAAACTACTTTACTGAACAGGTAAATAAAGACCTGGAAAATACACTTATAATGTTCTCTGGCTTATGTTGTCTTCATTTAACATAAAAACTGGGAATTTTCTAGCTGCTGAAGACTTTCTCCTGCTGTGAGTTTCAAACATTGTACATTCTCACAGAAGCATTTTTGAATTCCACACATATAAACAGGGCCGCAGACAGATTTCCCGGGCCCAGGACTAGAGTTATGTCTGCCCCCCCCCCCCTGTGCCTCCGCCCCCCTCATTTCACACCTCACGAGCCCCCCCCCCTTTTCTCACTCTCTTCCCATGTATTTCTCTCCCCTCCATCTCACTCCCTCTTCCTCACTCAACCCCTCCCGCCCTGCATGTATATCTCTCCCCTGCGTCTCACTTACTCCCTCTTTTTCTCACTCCCTCCCCCCCTCCTCTCACTCGCCCCCACCTTCCGTCATTTACCTCACTCTCACTCAATCCCCCCGTACACACTAAAAAGCCCCCCACTCCCTCAATACACAGGAAAAAGCCCCCCACCCCACCAGTACATATTTTTAAAAAATACATATTAAAAAAAACGGACGGACGACACGAAACTACAGAGACAAACACACACAAATGTACCGGGTGATACAGTCAGACAGACAGTACAGATAACAATATTTACGTGTGCGTGTATTTTGAATAAGCAACTGCACATCCATGAACATTCAAACACGTTTCTCCCGTCTGTGCAGTTGCTTATATTAGCTGCTGGTCCCCGCCCATGAGGAAAGCTCTGATTGGGTCTCCTCTCCTTAAGCATTTCAGCTGGGTTTTTTTCTGACAAGGCCGCCGGCAGTGATGTGACCGGCAATGGGGCCCGGGACGCCAACACCGGCTGTCCACCCCTCTCGGCGGCACTGCCTATAAAGCCATGTTTTACTATGAAGGTAAAATACAAAGTGTGAAATGTGCAGGGTGGAGATGGCTCACTAATCCTTTGTAAAAAATAAAAATTGATAACATGTTGGTAGCCTGTTGCAAATCTTATTTAATTTATAAAAAAGCAAAGCCCCACCTAGGTGCAAAGTCCATTAAAAAGCATCAAATCACAGAGTTTTAACCTACAAAACATATCATGGTCATTAGTTTATTTTGCTTTAACATGTGTAGCGCTGTTTCCCCCACCCTATGTGAGATGTGGTGGCTACTGGGTGTGTGGTGCTTTACCTGCGGCTCACAGGAGGCCTGAACCTCCGCTGCTGGGAGTCTGGGGTGTACCTGATCCGGCCGGTGACAGCGCCTCTACCTGTGAGGGATCCTGACAGCGCCGGATAACACAGGACCCAATACAATAAGTACACAGAGCATATATAATAACAAGTTTATTGACATGCAATAAATAGCACAATATTACATATAGCTCAGGCCTTGCACGGCCTTAACCACACACCGTATCCCACTGTCCAACCACCTAGTCCGCACCCCTGTGAGAGTGTCCCACAACGTACTGAGGTGCCCTGGGCACCTAATCAACCTGATGTCCACAGTAGCCAACCCACCCTGAAGTGTGTGAGACAGCACTGCCACAGTGTGTACAGTATAGTTGGTGCACTTGATGACTTTGCTGAAACCTGCCAGGTGTTCCAGCACCTGGTACCGCTGACTAACGATAAGGGCCCTTCTGTCCCATGTTGTCGCCGTCATCCGCCACCACGTGGGGTGGTATCCAGCTTGAGTGTCCCACCATGAAGAGAGTCTCATTCTGTGGGGTGGTCTGGTCCCAGACCAGAGGCCGCTTGTACTTCTCGGCATCTTCTTGCTGTGTCCCTGAAACTGTTCACAATAAAGGGGCAATATCCCAATCTATAGGGGCTGCCCCTGTAGTATCCACAAACTGGTAGGAGTCAACAAAAATTTGATAGAGACCGAGGGGACTATGAACAAAATCAAATTTATGTTTGGCAAAAGCCACCGACATTAAGGACCCCTACTCGTCAAGACTACACACACAAGAACCCCAAGAGCAAGAAAGATAATTTGAAGAAATCTACACCCAAGAGATCTATTCTAAAGAAGTTCCCAGAAACATCCAGTCTCTCAGACATATCAGATGGGGAGACTCGTCAACAAACAGTCTCCTTTTCAACTGATGAAGATACCGAGAGATGTCGGGATCATACAGATTATGAAACTCGACATTTCAGACATCAGGGAGAAGCATCTACTTCATATGACCTTAGAAGTCTAAAAGCTTCAAAAAACCAACAAAAAGGACAAGGCGCTTGCCCAAAAGAAGGGGCGTTAAAGAAAAGAAAAATAGATCCTTGATATGTAATAACAATGTTTTGAACATTTCAGGTGTGGAACTGGCCGTTCTGAACAAGGGCCTTAACTTTGCCCTTATGAATAATTTTAATTTTTTCAACACGGTCATTGACCTTCAGAAATATATCAGGAAATTATCACTTAAAAAGTTTTTCTTTTCTAAGAACAAATTGATTCCTGATTCTCCTCCATCGGATGACAGGGACATTTCTAATCCCTGTCATGCGATTGATGATAACCGGGAAGACAGGTTTAAGGAATATGGTGTACTCCAGGATATGATAGATTTATCTATTGATGAAGAAGCAAAATATCTAGTGGATACAGAGGAACAATTCTTGTTCTTGAGGGGAAGTAAACATACGTAGTTTAAGAACAAGTCCATTTTTTGTCCATCCTTCTCTAAAGGCCCATATTTGGAAACGGTTGAAAAGTTAATAGAGAAGGATTTACAAATTCTAGCTAAAGGCTTTTCTTTTTCTACCTCTCCTTCTGATAATATTTCCAAGGAGGAACGATTACATCTACACTCACTTAAAATGAGATCCGACATTGTGATTAAAAATGCGGATAAGGGAGGAGCGGTGGTGGTCATGCATACTGACACATACCGCTCAGAAGCCCTTAGACAGCTCAACAATACACAGGCATACTGTCAACTGGATAGAGATCCTACACAACCATATCTGCCAGAGATTCGCGATCTGATAGATCTGGGCAGGGAACTGGGAGTTCTAACTAAACAGGAATCAGTCTATCTTTATACCATCTCCCAAAGATCCATAAATCTCTTGTCTGCCCTCCAGGCAGACCTATTATCTCGAGTATTGGATCTTTGGGAGATGGTCTATCTAGGTACGTGGATCATTTTTTACAGACTTTAGTTAAAACACTTCACTCATATTTGAGGGATTCTTTGGATTTGCTTCAAGATATTCAAAATATCACTTGGTCTAAAACATTCATGTGGGTCACACTTGATGTGACCTCTTTATACACTATTACAGATCACACTCTAGGCACAAGGGCTATTAGTCACTTTCTTAATAATTCTAATATTCACTTAGCACAGAGCACTTTTATATTGGATTCAGTTATGTTTTTATTACAGCAAAATTATTTTATGTTTGACAAACAATATTTTTTACAAACACAGGGGACAGCTATGGGCACGTCATTTGCACCCTCATACGCTAACCTCTTCATGGGATTCTGGGAAACTACTCACATTTTCGGGGACACCAATCCATTTAGAGAACACATTATTTTTTATCGTCGCTATATGGATGATTTATTATTTATTTGGAATGGGATCTGGATACACTTCACACTTTTTTCGAATATCTTGAGACAAATAATTTTAATTTGAAATTCACTCATATGTTTCATGAAACGAAGATTGATTACTTGGATATACATTTATACATAGATGTTGACTTAAAAATACAGACCAACATCTATAGAAAAGAGAACTCTCGCAATTCCCTGCTCAGATCTAACAGTGCCCATCCTAAATCCTTAATAAGGGGTATCCTCAAAGGACAGTTCCTAAGACTTAAGAGGATCTGTTCAACGAGGGAGTCCTTTCTCATACAAGCAGAAGAACTCAAGAAGAGATTCAGAGAACGTGGCTACAAGGAGAGGGCTCTGGAGCTTGCTTTTGAACAGGCATTATGTACAGATAGGAGCGTACTCCTAGCTAATGCTAAATTAAATAAACGTAATAACACAAAGAGAAGAATGTACACTCAGAATGATGCAACAAGCCAGATGCCACTCTTTTTTGACCACTTTTTCCAAAGAGGCTGAGCAGGTCAGGTTTATCCTACACAGACATTGGGCAGTTTTGAAATTGGATAAAGATTTGGATTGTTACACAAAATCCAATCCTAAAATGGTTTTTAAAAAAGCTAAAACCATTGGTAGTTATGTTTCACCCAGTTTGTACTGCTCAGCCAAAGACAGTGTGTCTAATCGGCCGAAGGGCTTCTTCAAATGTGGGGATTGCAGTCTCTGCAGATATGCCACACCAATCAAATCAATCAGGAATGTTTATACGAATCATAAATATCATACAGAGTAATTTATAACCTGTAATACTAACTTTGTGATTTATTTGCTCAGATGTGCCTGTGGGAGTAGTTATATGGGAAGGACTAGCCGAACATTAATAATTAGAAAGGCGAACACATTAGAAGCATTAAAAAACATGATGACAGATTCCCCGTAGCTTGCCATTTTATTAACTGCCCCCAAGGATCATTGAGCACATTTACATACAGTGCTCTTGAACACATACATACCAACATCAGGGGGGGAGACAGAGAAGCTCTCCTAAATTGTAGAGAGATGCATTGGATTTATGCCCTTGGGACACTAGCTCCCAGGGGCATGAACCAAGATTGGGAGTTGAAGCATTTCCTAAAATAAATCTAGTTCTTATATTATAATATGTACGTAGTTATTTAATCATTATCATTAGATTGATATTTATAATTTATATTGATATTATCATATTTATACTAATGTTCATGATTATTGTTTAATATTGGTTAAATTTTGTTACCTTTAATAATGGTTAATTCTATTATATGCTTTTTATTATACTGCATTTTTTGTAAGACTAGTTTTCATTAGATTCTCTTAAATATACACTTTATCTATATGGTTAGCTTTATATGCATATGTTTTACTTTATGTACATACTTTGAGCACTTAAACTCACTGGTTTCTGTATATTAGTTTAGCCATTCATTCACTCTTATCTGTGTCCTTGACCTATATAGGAAACTGAATTCGCTAGTTTATATCATTTTGTTTTGTTATTTATGTCATTTAATGTTTTTCTTGTCTCAATCTTGTTTGTTAGCGCCATAGATCTGCTCTCATTGTATCTGTAGATTATCCCCGTCCACACGGGACGCACCTTCCATTGTAGATAGCTGATTGGAAGGGGGCTCCACCAATAGGATCGTTCCATATGTTGTTCGCGCCAAATTCATACTGTGACATCGGCGTTTGGAGGCGGGAGATTTCCTATAAGACAGGGAGCCTGATCAGATGCGAATGTACTCTTTGAAAAAGGGCGTTTACCTGAAACGCGTTAGAGTGTGTTTCTGTTCCCCGTTACTATGTTGCTCAATAAATAACTTTTAATTTTATTAGCATTGGTTCTGGCCCCGTTTTTACAGCTGTGCACCGCTTCCCATCTTGGGATTCCTTCCCTGGTAGGAGTCGGGCCTTGCTGGGGCCTATAAGGGGGTCATGGCCTAGCGCAGGGCCCACAGACACCCCCCACACACACCGTCACCTCTCTTTGTCCCAGCTCTATTTCTCTCAGAGGGGAATCCAGCCGTGAGATTGGCTGTGCTGCCCCCAGGTGATCGGCAGCCCCTGAGGCTTCTGGGGGCTGTAGTCCCTTGCGGAGCCCTATGCCTAACATGGTGGCCGCATGCGCTGCTCACTGCACATGTGCCCCCTCTTCTAATGGGCGTCGGCTGTCGGGACTCCTGTGCATGCGCTAACCTTATTGCGCATGCGCACGCTCACCAACATGGCGGTGCCCTGTGATGAGAGCTACTGCAGACCTCCGGCGACCCGGTCACCTCTCCGAACTGCTCGCAACGCCCCGCACCCACCGGACGCACCGGCTCACCTTCCCACACTCTCCCCAGCTTCCGCTGCCAGTTTCAGCCGCAGCAGGAGGTAAGAGGAGAAGATGGACCAAGGGGGGACCTGGCCACATATGGAATTGAACTTTTAACTAGAACACCTTCAGTGTGAGAGGATTGGATAACTTATTTATTGACTAGAGATGTAGCAGGCGTCTTGTTCCTTCTGGTGCATTATAGTGGGATTTGCTGTGATTTTCTACACCACTGATTCCCAAAAGGGTGGTAAGGAACCGCTAGGGGTATGTGAGGTGTCTTCAAGGAGTTTATCCAAAAATATAAATATATGTAATGGCGATTCCAGGTGGTATAGTGGGTTTCTGAGCCCATGTGGGGACTGTGCACTTAGGCCCCAAACTGCACCTTAGCATGGAGGTAAAGCTGTCAGTTACAGCAGAAGCTTCCAAAGTCGCTCCCCACAATTCTTTGTATCCACAGCGGCAAGGCATCGTGATTTTGAAAGTCCCGCAGTGATTGACAGATATACCATCCCTGCTGTCTACACACACTGAGGTGCAGTTTCGGACCTTAATAAACTTGTATTCGCCTCACAAGCTCGGGACACTATACTGCCTGGGACGGTAAAACTGTTTTGTTAGCAACAGTCTGATGAGTTGGCAATAAAGTGTATTAATTAGGGGTTTGCGGAACAACTATTTTCTAGCAGGGCGTGCACAATGTGCAAAAGGCTGGAAACCGCTGATCTACACAAACACTGGATTAAATCCTATGGAGACTGTGATATTCAGAGTCATAACAGGATATGTTGTGTTAGGACTAGGCGCAATAAGGCTGAGTACATCTGTAAATATCTAAATTTTCTAAGTTTGTACAGTATGTTTGTTATTGTTTACTCTTTATGTTGGGGTGGTTGTTGATTGCCCATCTGAAGATTTTTTATCATACCCTAACCTTGGACTTCCAAGGTTACATAGAAAAATTGTGAGAGGAGCTCCCCTCTGTGTGCTCCAAAACAATAACAGCGGATGTGGTGAAATTATTGGACCATGTAGATAAATGTGATGGGACGGCAAATAAATGATAATGATAGGTGGATAGGGCCTCGGTGAATATAAATGTCCATCTGTAATATGACCCACGGTCCAGTATGTGTCACCCCCTAGAAATGTAACCTGGTAAGCCTCTCCGTGTCTGGCAGTGGCACTAACGGATATCTAATGTGCCATACCCATTATACGGTATATAACAGAGGCGTCCAGGCAAATAAATGTTCTAAATGAACGGGGGGACACTTAGCTGAATGCAGATGTCCTTGATGATAATGAATCCGGCGTGAAGGGCAGTCGATCACTCGGGAGGCTCCCACAGCGCTGCCAGCCTCTTGCTCCAGCGTGATGACCCAACGGGAAGTGGCGACGCTAAGACATCATCTGTCTGTGACCCGCCAACGCTGGTTTCTGACAGCCTGTATCTCTCCACCGGGACCGCCGTGATCACTCCTTCCTGCAACTTACACCGTCAGCCGACCACCAACCCGGAAACCACGGGAATTGAAGACATGCCGTCCCTGAGCATGCTCCAAATAAGGCAGCAAAATAGATTGGTAGGAAGAATTCGAGCACTGCAACACTGGAAAATGAAGCTGGTGTATTCTAGTAAAAAATTCTTTATTGAGGCATATTAGCTCAAATTAAAAGCACAGAGTCTCTCCTGACACGTTTCTCGCCTCTCAGGGTGCTTTCTCAAAGGCGAAAAAGTGCCCTGAGAGGCGAGAAACGTGTCAGGGGAGACTCTGTGATTTTAATTTTGGCTAATATGCCTCAATAAAGAATTTTTTACTAGAATACACCAGCTTCATTTTCCAGTGTTGCAGTGCCCGAATTCTTCCTACCAATCTACTTCCAAGGTTACACTTTACATTTAGGTCGGAAAAGAGGTACTGGAAGTGTTTTGTTGACTATCTAGGAAAAAGGTAGGTGCAAAACAGCGCTAATGATATCAAATAAAATGTTCAGGCAGCCAGGTAAATGACTGGTGGTACAACCAGTCAGGGTGACAAAGTGAAAAAAAGGGGATAACCGGCGCCCAAAAAAAGGTAAATACCAGACCAATGGAAAGTGTGACAGTCCAAATGCAGTCCTTGGGATGATGAATTGTGATGATTCTCACCTCCGCAGTATATATGTGGAAAAAGAAAAAAGAAGAAAACAGATAATAGTGCAGTAAATCAACACAGGGGGGGGGTGCACAGGTACTAACAATACGAAACATACAAGACATACAAACATAAAACACTAGCACGGCCTAAATATTAATAAAAAGCAAATTTATTATGGTGTGGAAGGTGCATAAACCGCATCCGGAGGGGTAAAATTACAACCCTACTCGCCATCTTGAGAGCCCAGCTGCATGCATCAGTTCGTTGCTTATACCTATCCAGCATCTTGTGAGTAGGGTTGTAATTTTACCCCTCCGGATGCGGTTTATGCACCTTCCACACCATAATAAATTTGCTTTTTATTAATATTTAGGCCGTGCTAGTGTTTTATGTTTGTATGTCTTGTATGTTTCGTATTGTTAGTACCTGTGCACCCCCCCCTGTGTTGATTTACTGCACTATTATCTGTTTTCTTCTTTTTTCTTTTTCCACATATATACTGCGGAGGTGAGAATCATCACAATTCATCATCCCAAGGACTGCATTTGGACTGTCACACTTTCCATTGGTCTGGTATTTACCCTTTTTTGGGCGCCGGTTATCCCCTTTTTTTCACTTTGTTGACATCTACAAATAAAAATATTACTTTCATAAATGATGAGTGTGACGGTAGGGGAGCTGACATCATAAAACTGGAATGAAGCCCAGCTAGCTACCTCTAAATCCATGTAACTTGGCTACCTATGTAAGACTTATTTCAGCCAAATGTATTTAATATCTGGGGAGAACAGGAAATGCATCATGCACTATGTATGTAAGAATGTATTCCAAAACACTTTATTCCCTGTGACCATCCTTCCCTCAGTTTAGTGAAAGCTGGCATTGTTCTGTGATCTGATTTGGGAGTCTGCACTGCAAAGTGTAAATTGGATTATGTGACTGTGTGGACTCATTTCTAAGATAGCAGATTTGTAATGTGATTTGCATGTGAGTTGCATTTCTATGGAGTAATTTCGAATTACTCTCTGATTTAATCAGCTGAGGTTCCTGCAGATAAATGTGTATTGAGACAATGGTTGGGAGCGTGGAGGTGTTACATACATTTGGTGAGTGTGAAAGAATGAACAATCAGGTTTGAAATGATTGGCCAGCAGCTCCTGTCCCATATAAAGGATGCCACAGAGGGATATATAAGAGGCACTGCTTATACAAGTGTGCTTATAAAAAGTGTAATCTTATAAACTTCATATAACATCTGATATTCTTTATGCAACTGTCATTGTTTAAATTTTATTTTATGTATAATAGATTTGCATTGGAAGTCTTACGTTTCACATCCTCTCTGGAGCTAAAAATAATGTGTGTGATGTAGAATAACGGTGGGTACAAACTATATTTGTCTTTGTATTGTATTGTTATTGGAAGACTTATTTTGAACGTAATGTTGTGCTTTCTATAATAATCTGTGGTCCATACATTATAAGAAAGATGTGAAATTAGTGTAAAATATATCTTCCACAAATTACCTAGTTTGTGCTTTACCGTCCAAGGTTTAAAAATCTTAAAAGTCACAAAGTTGGAATGTTATTCTGTGCATTCCAAAAAAGCTTACTTTCTGACAAAAATTGTTACATTCGCATGGGGGAACATCGAAGATATGATTACAGATAAATTCTCTCCTAAAAGGGTGGATATTATTTGTTATGTGAGAGTAAAAATATAGATAAACTCCTTCAGTCTGATTTTCTCAAAAATTTGACAAAATAGCAGGAGAGACAGAACCGGTTTGGGCTTGTGCATCCCTGTAGGGTTTTTGCCAGATTTAGTGAAAATATTGGGGTGAGCAGTGCAGAAATGGCTTCACTAGCCAGAGTTATTCTGTCACTGGAAAAGTCCCTCCATTATAGAGGCAATTTTTTTTTACAAATACAGCTGAACCCCGTTATAACGCGATCCGTTAGAACGCGAATCCGCTTATAGCGCAGTGCAAGCGTGGCTCCCAATTTTCTTATTTATGAATACTTTACAACACAATTATTGGTATCTTAAATACTTTATTGTACAATGCATACACTTGTAATTTATTTCTAACGCGATCTGCTTATAACGCGATGTGATTCTTTGGACCCCAAGCACAGCGGTATAAGGGGGTTGAGCTGTATTAGTAATAATTAACATGATTTTCTGAGGGATACAGAAGGTCATGCCAAACTAATTTTGGTCGTTTCACTAATTTGTTTGTGAATTACAAATTGAGTTTTGTAGGGGCTTGTGAATGGGTGAGTGTTTGTCATCCCATGTTTTCTTTACCCTTATCCCACCCTGTCCTTATCAGAAAACCAATAAAGATAAGGCGACGGTGAACAAGGGGGGTTTGCCAGTGCAAACTATTCTTGTACACACAGTGACATCACACAAAGGGTGTAGCCAGAGAGGCATTACATTTAAATTAAATACTTTACTATACTTTACTATACTAAATAATTTTTCTTTTAACAGCATATCAAGCAGCGTCTTCAAAGACTTCAAGCTGGATGGGTTACAGAAGAAGATTCATTTCAAAGTCAAACACCTTATGGATATGTGGCATTCACCAATATAATCAGCACCCTCAACCCCTCTGCCAAGCGTCATTTGGTTCTTGCTTGTCACTATGATTCAAAGTACTTCAGTCCACAGTCGGATGGCAAAGTATTTGTTGGGGCTACTGATTCTGCTGTGCCTTGTGCAATGATACTAGAGCTAGCACGAGGCCTTGATTATCGTCTTCAACAATTAAAGGTAGGTGTTAACTTTCCTTTTAAATATATATAAATATATATATATATAGCAAATGGAAATATTACTGTATGCTCATTTGCATGTCTTAGACTGGTCTGCAACCCTGCATTTCACCATTATCAGCCAGCACACAGTGCTTCCACACTGCCGCAAGGGATTCTGGGAAATGACATGAAAATGAGCACACAGTGCCACATTGTGCTTCAAAACCATATAATATGGTCCCCTATAAGCTTATGCTTGCTGCATTTCACAGCTTTTGAGCACAGCCTGGGTTAAGATGCATAGCCAGTAAACCCACAGACAGACAGTGTGGTGAAACCTATCCCATGCTTCATTTTGCAAAGCCAGTATAAGCAACCCCACACTGATGAGAACCATTAAGGTTGAAACAGCTGTCTGTGAGTAGATTTACTGGCTATGCATCTTAACCCAGGCTGTGCTCAAATGCTGTGAAATGCAGCAAGCATAAACTTATAGGAGACCATGTTATATGGTTTTGAAGCAAAAGGTGGCAGTATGTGCTCATTTGCATGTCATTTCCCAGTATCTCTTGCTGCAGTGGAAGCACTGTATGCTGGGTGATAATGGTGAAAGGCAGGGTTGCAGACCTGTCTAAGACATGCAAATGAGCATACAGTAATATTTCCATTTGCTATATGCTTTACTGTGGAGGGGTTTTGTCACTTTTTTACCCACCATAACTTAACTAAGTATAAATAAATATAAATATATATATATATATATATATATATATATATATATATATATGCAAATATAACTGTATGCTCATCTGCATGTCTTAGGCAGGTCTGCAACCCCGCCTTTCCCCATTATCACCCAGCATACAGCATAATGGGGAAAGGCGGGGTTGCAGACCTGCCTAAGACATGCAGATGAGCATACAGTTATATTTGCATATTTGCTTTCCTGTGGAGGGTTTTTGTCACTTTTTTTACTCACCATAACTTAACTCAGTATATATATATATATATATATAGCCTGGCCTTCGGCAGCTATTGCTAATTCTGGGCCTTTCCTCTGTCAGTCCTGTTAGACCAGGCAGTGGAAAGGTTAACTCCTTCAGTTGGCCTGTTTGTGAGTTTCAGCTCTGAAGTATTGTAGCAATATTCAGAGGCGGGTCTAAGCAACATTTGAGCATGTTAATCCAAAGGGTGGATATGGGTTGGAACACCCCTTGATGTGTGTGTGTGAGCCAATCGGTATCCAGCTTTGAGTTGTAATGATTCAAAGCTAGAGACACTCCCTGAGGATATTCAAATTGAGACATATTCCCAAATTCAGTTAGTGATGAGTTAGTCTTCAGAGAGATTTGAGAGAGATAGCAAGCCAAGAAGAGTTCTCTCCCTCCTGCCCCACCTGGGTGAGGAGGGAGGGGAAGTTAAGCTGCCATGAGCAGAAAAGCAGAGAGCAAGATCAGGCCTATGATGTTCTGCTGTGTATGCTGCTCTGAATAAAGAACCACAGAAAGAAGCTGCTGTGTGTGTGTATCACTGTTCCTGGTGTGAGGAGAATGGAGTGTCAGTGGGGGTCTCTCCTCTGGAGACCCCAGGGGATCCCTACTGGCTGGAGGCACTGCACCACCCAGAGAGAGCAAGGTACCCTGTTCCACACCACCTCCTGTCCCTGTCCTGGTTCTCCCCACAACACCGCGGAGCCCTCAGCCCTCCTGTTTACCAGCAGGTCACAGCACCCAGACCACTCAGAGTGACCAGAAGGAGTGTACCCCCCCAATCTCATGTCGGGTGGGGTACCATAGAAGGGTTACAATTGGAGGCACTGCTGAGATATATGAGGACTGCTCCCCAGGACAGGACAGGTTTTTCAACGGGACAGGTTTTCAACGACAGAGGAGACCATGCAGCAGTTTCAAAGACTTTGTATGCAGCACAGAACAGCAGCTATAGACTCTGCCGTGAGGGAACCCCTCCTTGAAGCTCCCCCAGGGAGGGGGTTACCCTAATGAAGAAGACCTTGCTGTGGGACTATTCCTGGTGGCTATGCACCAGGGAGCGTACGTCTTTACATGCACTTCAAGGGGACAGAGGCTGCTCTATGATTGCATAGGGACCTTTGTGCACCCATCTACATTACCAAGAAGAAAATAGGGGCCGGTTCCTGGGGCTTCACCAGGGAGCTGGCTGCCTATTAATGGCACTGCAGCAGGGGCGACTAACCTGAGGCGTCCCCGGGGAAGTGTGGCCACCCTCCTGTACCCACAGCGGAGAGTGAGGGGGACAGGGTACTCTGGGGATTACGCCTATGACCCCTGTGCACCCCATCTAAGCAGAAAAGGGAGGCAGGTCCCTGAGGCTTCACCAGGGAGCTGGCGGTCCCTTAATGGCACTGCAGTTGGGGCGACTGACCTGAGGCGTCCCCAGGGAAGTGTGGCCACCCTTCTGCATCCCACGACGAAGAGAGAGGTAAGGGGGCAGGGACTACATGGAGAATGTCTGTAGGTCCCTGTGCACCCAGCAGTAAGAGTTACTGCCGTCCCTGTGCGAGGCGTTCCCCGATGCTACCCCAGGGTGCGTGATACTCAAAGATTACAGGGACAGAAATTTATTTGTGGCTCCTGAATGCAAACGGAGACCCCACTGTGCTGGACTATGTTCAATCTGGCGTTTCCTGCTCCTACAGGGATGTCATGTATTTTGTGCTCTCAAAATGGCGGCTCCAGCTCTTCTGGGGGCCGCATGGACTCTTTGTGCTCAAAATGGCGTTTCCCGCCTTACCAGGGAAGCCATGTGCTGTTCTGCAAGGATTTCTGCATTTTGCAAGCTTGTGCTGCTCTTCAGCTTGCAAGAAAGTGCGGGAACTGTTCAAACACCTCCCCCTTTACTTGTTCTGGATTGGACTATCCTATCTACCAGGGGGAGGAGCTAAGTGTGTTCCACGGAGCAACAGGAAGTGAGGGGCCAGATGCACTTCCACTTCAAACACTGGTGGTTTTGTCTGCCAGGCTGCCTTGCTTACTCCACTATGAGAGACTGGGCCTGTGTGCTGAGAAGCCTGTCAGCAGCACAGAGGCTGATGACATCATTGAGGTCTCTACCATTACCTCCACCGTACCCGAGTATGCTGTGGAGCTGTCAGTTCCAGTAACTGTTGCTGGTGCCTTCCATCTGATCCACACTGCCAGCGTGGGTGCTACACCACAGAGGTATCGGCCGATGCCTCCCACGTACCCGATGCGGCTGGGATCTGCCCTGCTACTCATGGCGGTGAGCTGCATATCCTGTCTACAGACCCCCGCTGGGATCAAGCCCAGAAAGCTGCGGAGCTGTATCTGCGGCGTCAGCAGGAGAAGTGCCGGCCGGCACCACCCCTGATGACTGCATCGACTACCATTGCTACTCCACCACTGGGAGCTAACATGGCCGCTGAGTCGCCCGGCCGGGTGAGCTCCAGAGAGATCCAGGCCACTCCGGTGAGTAATACCCTTCCGGTTGATCCTTTCCTCCTGACATGCAGGGAGTGGAAGAAGTCCCGGGAGGCCCTTCAGGCCCAGGCGCTGGCTGAAGCCCGCTGATGTAAGAGCATAGGGAGGGGCAAATTGAACTTGACCTAGGACTGTGCCATTGCTCCTCCCGGGGAGAGTGCCCTGAACGTGCCCCTAGAGACTTTGGTGCTGGCCCCTTGTCACCGGAGGCCCCAGTCCCTTAGTCATCTGCCCCGCATTCCCCATCCAATACCAGTCCCAAGGTGCGACCCTTGACCCCCAGGCCCTCTTCACCTGGAACCCCCGTGGCTCCCTATGGACAATATGATTTTATGTCTGTTATGCAATTGGAAGGGTCTGTGCATTGGGGGGATTGTTATGATGAGGGGATAAGTTCAATGCAATCTGAAAATGTTTTGTCTCCTGTCATAGAGGAGGCAGAAGGGACCCCTGTATGGGTAGGTCCTATATTCTGGGTGCTGCTGGGTACTGCTACTGACAGAAGCTTGGTGAAATTTAGTAGAGCAGCCCGAGTAATAGTTCATAGGTTCAGAAAGATGGGCTATGAGTTCCCATATCTACCTAATGATACTGGGAGAATGATCAGGAAGCCTGCTCATTACTATTAATGTGTTCTATTACTGCTGTAGTAGAAATGGTTCTGTTTAGTTAGTCACTGTATTGCTATGTATCTGTGTCCATGCAGTAGTGAGTATGTCAGTTCTGTCAAGCTGGAGTGCATAGGAGTTATTGCATTTCAGCTCATGTAATTTACAGGTGTTGCTCAGCAAGGTAAGGGTTATACCTGCTGCAGTCCAAGCCGGGACGGTTGGAGTTTTACCAGAGGGAGTATATAGCCTGGCCTTCGGCAGCTATTGCTAATTCTGGGCCTTTCCTCTGTCAGTCCTGTTAGACCAGGCAGTGGAAAGGTTAACTCCTTCAGTTGGCCTGTTTGTGAGTTTCAGCTCTGAAGTATTGTAGCAATATTCAGAGGCGGGTCTAAGCAACATTTGAGCATGTTAATCCAAAGGGTGGATATGGGTTGGAACACCCCTTGATGTGTGTGTGTGAGCCAATCGGTATCCAGCTTTGAGTTGTAATGATTCAAAGCTAGAGACACTCCCTGAGGATATTCAAATTGAGACATATTCCCAAATTCAGTTAGTGATGAGTTAGTCTTCAGAGAGATCTGAGAGAGATAGCAAGCCAAGAAGAGTTCTCTCCCTCCTGCCCCACCTGGGTGAGGAGGGAGGGGAAGTTAAGCTGCCATGAGCAGAAAAGCAGAGTGCAAGATCAGGCCTATGATGTTCTGCTGTGTATGCTGCTCTGAATAAAGAACCACAGAAAGAAGCTGCTGTGTGTGTGTATCACTGTTCCTGGTGTGAGGAGAATGGAGTGTCAGTGGGGGTCTCTCCTCTGGAGACCCCAGGGGATCCCTACTGGCTGGAGGCACTGCACCACCCAGAGAGAGCAAGGTACCCTGTTCCACACCACCTCCTGTCCCTGTCCTGGTTCTCCCCACAACACCGCGGAGCCCTCAGCCCTCCTGGGTCACAGCACCCAGACCACTCAGAGTGACCAGAAGGAGTGTACCCCCCAATCTCATGTCGGGTGGGGTACCATAGAAGGGTTACATATATATATATATATATATATATATATATATATATATATATATATATATATATATATATATATATATATATATAAAGCCTGTTTTTGTCTGTCTGTCTGTCAGAGCCATAGCTCCAAGACCACGAAACCTAGAATTCTGAAACTTTGCATGCATACATACGGGACCATAGGGTTGTGCACCTTTGAGTTCTTTTTTTATTTGCTTTAAAACGCATTAATTCTCTGAGATATTAACCTTTCGCTGACAAGCAAGTCAGAGCATTTGCATTTCTTACTGACATACTGTAGAGGGCAGCGCTTTCAAAGTAAAACTAATGGTGTCAGAACCATGGCTTCAAAACCATGAAACCTACAAAAAGCTGCAGCACGAGCAGGGAAGGGGTAAAATTGTGAGTGGGGGAGGGGGTAAAATTGTGAGTGAGGAGGGGGTAAACAGATGAGTGAGTGGGTAAAATTGTGAGTGAGGGCAAAAGGGGGTAACATTGTGAGTGAAGGGGTAAAATTGTGGGCATTACTGCAACCCGTGCAAAGTCGGGTACTTTAGCTAGTAGGGAAATAAAGAGGGTTTACACATGGTACTTCAAGCAACCAGAGTAAAGACACTGCAGGAAAAACAAACGGCGCCAAACCCAATTAGTTGCCAAGCTGCAATCAACAGCTAAAGAATATATGAAATGGCCGTAGCTCGTAGGAGAAGTACAGATTGTGCACATCACAGAATTAAAAACAATAACAAATTAATCAACAAACACATACACCTTGTTATAATTGATTATTACCAGAGATGGGCTTACTTGGCAAATTATGATCCGTGTATTTTCTGCTGGGTTTTGTGTACAATCCACGCACGGAAATTCATAGGCGGATGGAGTGCTCCTAACTCCATTTGGATTCCTTGGGAACTCCCGTCAGATTCTGCCTGTGTAGATTCTTCGGAATCCGTGGAAGGATTTACTCCGGATTCCGAAGAATCCGAAACTGAGCACATTTATTTTGCCACTTCCTCTTCATGTCTGTTGTTTTTATCACACTTGTGATTGTGAGGGAAGGGAGTGGGTGTTTGGGACTGGGCTTGTGGCTGGATGGATAGGCACTGGGCGGTCATGTAAACAGCAGGCAGGAAGAGAGAGAGAGTTCTTTTGTTTTATTTTGTTCTATTATTGGTGTAATTTTTTTTGGAGTGGTAATGGTGGCAGCCAAGACAGGAAGGTCTCTTCTAGTACCCCTATGAGACTGAGGAGGAATTTTGCATGCTCAGTTAGCAGTGAGGGCAGAGCAGCAGGGGCAGCAGTAGATGTACTGGTCGATTTTCCTGGTATCAGCTGTAGTAACCACTGCAAACCCCGGTTGTGTGCATGCCTCAGGCTCCTACTACTGTTTAGCCTGTGTTAGCTGAACAGGTTGTAAATATGTACAATGATTCCCAGCACACAATCAGAGTCAGACAAAATGTCAATTAGAAAAATAGCAGATTGTATTTAAATATTGATGTAAATATAGAGCCAGCTTCAATGTAGGTCTGGAGGGAAATCCTAACAGAGAAAATAGCATACTTGAAGGAGGCAGAGGGATGGATTGGAGGGGAAACACAAGAAAACAAGGGAAGGGGGGGGGGGGGGGGGGGAGAGAATATGTACAAAACACGTAATGGATGGGATGATAAACATATAAGGTGGGCAACGTTTCGGGCCTAAATCGCCCCTTCTTCATACCCGTTCCCACAGACTGAAGCAGCCTGTGGTACTTCCCTAGTAGAGCACCTCTATCCAAAAAACCTCTCCTCAAAAAAAGTTGAATGAAAGTATATTGCTAATGATGTCAACTACCCCTAAATAGAACAATATATAATACTCCAATGAGACAGAGGAAATTCAACAGAATATATAATGGTTCAGAGATCACCAAACACTAGCCCTTGTGTATGTAGGCTAAGACAATGATAAATCTAGATACCAAGGTAACAAGTACAAATATATTCTTTGCTCAAAGTAAAAAATGGAATGAATCAATCATTGTTTCAAAAATACTCTTGGGAAGTACAGATATACTATCAGCTTAAAGTCCAAATGGGAGTGAGTCAGTCACTTATAGCAGAGAACACCCATTAGGTCAAGCAAATACTAGCTGAGAAAAATGAATAAATGAATGAATGAGCCATACGAATCCTCTCTCGTGGTAAATGTCAGCGGCACTCTCATGCAGTCATCAGCTGTGCCTGTGTGAATGTGGAAGTTCTCCCTGCAGTTTAAATGCCTGTGCTGCTCAAGATCAGTGGAGGAGGGGAACCACTCAGCCAATCCTTGTGCTGGGACTTCGTGGGTGGGCGGGATCCATGACATCATTCTGAAGTCCCGGATGTGGAGCCGGAGAGATCAATGATCAGCTGTGGGACTGACTGCTTCTCCTTGCGTCATGTGGAGTGCCCAGATGCGAAGCCGAAGCGGCCAATCAATGGCAGTAGGAGGCGGATACACTGTGCTGTATCTATGGTCTCCAGTGAACAAATAGATAGCTATTTACAGGCATGCGAACTTCCAAAGCTCTCTGCGGAAGAACTGGAACGACTCAATGCTAAAGTGAGCTTTACAGAATTAAAAGTGGTTATTAAAGGTCTGAAACCCTCAAAAGCCCCAGGCCCGGATGGCTTCTCAAATATTTACTATAAAAAATATTGTGGCATAGTAGCTCCATATCTTTTAGATATGTTTAATAGTTTTCTATCGGGCTCCCAGATTCCTTCGCAAATGTCAAAGGCAAATTTAGTAGTAATACCTAAGGAAGGAAAAGATCCAATGAGTTGCGCAAGTTACAGGCCAATCTTGCTACTTAATACAGATTTAAAGATATATAGTAACATTCTAGCGAATAGACTAAACTCAATTTTGCCCCGACTAATCCATAATGATCAAGTAGGTTTTATAAGCAAGTGTCAGGCCTCAGATAATACACGCAAGATTATCAATATAATTGATTATGTTCAGTCTTTTAAACCAAAGACAATGTTGTTGAGTTTAGACGCTGAAAAAGCATTTGATAGAATTAATTGAGATTTTCTGGATAGAACTATGCTGGGGTTTGGCTTTTCCAGCCCATTTTTAAAAGGGGTCCAAGCCCTATATGATGTCCCTACAGCTTCTCTAAAAATGCCAGGTGGGAAACTAAACCAAATCAAGATTAGTATCGGTTGTCCATTATCCCCCCTGGTCTTCGCGTTAATAATTGAGCCGCTCGCAATTAAAATTAGGAAAAAAAACAATATTCAGGGTATTCAGATTGGTCAGGAAAATGTCAAATTATCTCTCTTTGCCGATGATATTATCCTGACAATTTCCAACCCACTGACTTCTCTCCCCAATTTACAAGATGAGCTCTATAGGTTCGGTTTGTTCTCAGGTTATTAAATTCATTCAGAGGCTCTAAATTTAACCTTACTAGGCTCCGAGGTTAAAATAATCAAATTAAATTTCAATTACCTTTGGAATAAGGTGAGAGTGAAATATCTAGGGATTTTCCTCACAAACAACTATCAATCTCTATATAACAATAATTACCCAGAGCTTTTCACTAAAATAAAATGGGATCTCCTACTTTGGAACGCCCACCAAATCTCCTGGATAGGTCATATTATATCAGTTAAGATAAATATTCTCCCAAAACGGCTTTACTGTTTCCAGAAACTTCCGGTCTCTATTCCGATAAAATATTTAAGGGATTTACAGAATAAAATTATGCAATTTATTTGGGGTAACAAAAGACCAAGAGTGCCGAGATCAGTTATGCTTCAACCCAGAGAGAGAGGGGGTCTGGCGGTTCCTGATATCAGGAAATATTATTTAACTGCCCATTTGAAACAGGTGGTTTTCTGGCATTCCCAAGAGGGTAGACCAATTTAACTGCCCATTTGAAACAGGTGGTTTTCTGGCATTCCCAAGAGGGTATACCAATGGGTAGATATAGAAAATAGATTAACTCCGGGGCACTCTCAGCTCTTTTGAAGAATAACAAGCCAACAAAAGGCCTTAAACCAGACCTTTTTGACTCGGCAGTAATAAAAAAATTCTATTAAGATTTTTTTGTTTTGACAGATCTTCCTCCCCATAAAAACCCTGCTGAACAAAATGTCGGACCTGCATATATTTGAACATCTCAGTTTGGGGTACACCATATTTTCGAATCAATTCGTCAAAAGACATCAGCTTGTCTTTTTGTAATAGATCTCCCATCTCTACGATCCCTCTCTGTCTCCAGGTTTCAAAACCCTGACCCTGGAATCCCGCCAGGAACCCTGGGTTACCAAACAGTCCCCTGAGCAAGTCGGTATGAGGTTGACATAACTTTATATTTCTTTTTTGCTAGCTGCCAGATTTTTAGGGTGAATCCGATTACCCGAGTCCCTTGATCGCACCTGCATCCTAGCCATAGCCAGGGCTCACAAACAACACGATCGTTGTTTTTATTCCACCGATCAGCAGACAGCTTCCAAGATATAGACGGTCAACTCCAAGTCTCTGATGAAACAGTCCTTACAAAGGTTAAAAGGAATAAAGAAAGGAAAAACAAGGGGGAGAGAAAACAGAGGGGGAGCAAACATAGTTATAGGTCCGGTGTAGGCTTCCCAAAGTCGACGGCTCGTCGATTGGAGAAAACAGCCGTGGGTTCCAGTTAAATCTTCCAAAGTTCTAGAGAACCACAGGAGAGTGATTCGACAAGAGTCCCATAGATGGTCTTAGATCTTTTATCTCCGGACAACTGCACCCTCAGCCGATCGATCGTCATCTGTCTTTGTCGTTGACCCGTTCCATCCCTGGGGGTCAGACCCAACGCCGATAGGAAAGATGCTGATTCTTCGGGGATCCGGATCGAGATCTGTCTGCTATCATGGTTGACTACAAAGCGGAATGGAAAGGCCAATTGGTAGCGAATACCCTTTTCCTGAAGTACCGCCGTTACTGTTCGCAGACCTCTCCTCCTCTCATTTATCATCCTGGACAGGTTTTCAAATTCAATTGAGCCTCTGTTTCTGCAGCCTTCTATAATCCTTTCCTTGGTTGCATATTGGTGGAGCCTTAGGACCACATCTCTACTTCTTTTGGGGTCGTCAAATCTCATCCCAAGGCTCTGTGAGCTCCATCCAACATAAGATTGCCGACTTGTAGCGGAGGGTCAATTGATGTAAACAGTCTCTTAAGATATGGCTGGAGGGCTTCCGCGGACACCGACTCAGGGTCATGACGGATTAGTAAATTCTGCCTTCACTCCCTGTTCTCCATATCGTCCATTCCATCCCTCATAGCTCTTATCTCATCATTGAGATGCAGGACCTCATCATCAGTATTTACCTGGTTTTGTAGGGTAATGTCCATCTTATTTTCAAGCTCCGTAGTTCTTTCAGCTAGTAAAGAGATTTCTGTTTTAAATTCCTTTATGGCTCTATCCAGAGCTGACTGAAAACTTGTTTGCATTTCTTTAAGCATGTTCTGGAGGTCCTGTTTAGAAATCACTGTGCCTCCCTCTGCCATAGTCAGTTCTCTGTCAGTAGGAACTCGTCCACTGCCTCCTCACCTGCTGTGGCCCTCTCTGCCTGATTTCTTAATGTAGCCTTTCTGTTAAGGATTTCCCCCTCAAGATCCGGATCTTGCCTCTCTCCCTTGTTGTTGACTACAGGTGCGCGCTCCCGTGTGCTTAGCAGCGCCATCTTTGTTTTTTTTCTTCTCTGGTGCCGCTTGCTGCCAACAGCTGAAGCGGGAGAGATCTGGGGTCCCCTGTTTTCGGCATTTTCCTATAGGACATCCCCGCTAATTTCCCCAGCTGATCGGGTGTCCCGCAGGACTGATCGGAGCAGCGTTCAGGGGATTTTAACTATTTTTCCAGCGGGGTGCAGGGAGCTTCCCTAGCCTGTGTGCACCCGCATTGACGTTACACACGCATCCAACTGCATGATCTTTTTAAAGTGCTATAGTACTGTTAATGTTACAGTGGTGGTGGCACTGGTAGTGTTGTAATCTGACTAATTATCCCGCTCCTCCTGATCCTCTTGAATGCTGGATGCAAGGACCGTATATTTCTCAGGAATCAGATGTTGATTCATCTTGATAAAAGTGAGCCTTTCAATGCTACCAATTTTGTCCTGCGGTCAGTTAGGATTGCACGTGCTGCGCTAAATACTTTCTCTGACAACACACTTGCAGGAGAACTCATCCACTCCACTGTCACATTTGCAAGAGCAGGCCATGTTTCTTTTTAAGCAGCCCAGTATTCAAGAGAGTCAAGAAGCAAGAATACACTATCACCTACATACGCTTCACCCATGTCCATAGCACTAGTAGCATTAGAGGTGTCTTCATCTTCTGCGCTAGCGCAAACCGTGCCATAGTGATGGGCAAGGACTTCTGATGATGTTACTGCTTACACCACCTCCACTACCCCTACCCACACTACCTAAAGCTACTTGACTTGAAGCTGTGAGGAAGAAAGCAGTGTAGATGGTGATGAGTACCACCGTGCTGTGGGTTTCTGTGTGGAATATATGCCCACTGAGGTTGCCCTCTGTGAACCTTCATGGCCCTCCTCTTTCTGCCTTTCCTCCTTTTCCAAAACTGCCTGAAAACAATCAATGTGCTCTTCTCCTTGCAATTTGCTAGAGTATCTTCACCATGGGACAAAAAGTATTTCATTCTGCCTTTGAAGCGAGGGTCTAAAAGTGTTGACTGAAGGTATTCTGTTTGATACTGTATCTGGTATTCAAGCAGTTTATCAACCATTGCTACCATTTCATCGTCATCGCCATCATCATAACTTTCGTCATTGTCACCATTATGTTCCATATCAGAGTGAAGGTAAAGTGCGCAACGAAAATCAATCACATAGGTGAGGTGATAAACAAGTGATGATGTGGTTAAATAATACGTGACCTTATAGACACTGATGGAGGAGCGTCTGCAGCCGTGAAAACCAGGGATGGCTCAAAACACCCCCTATATATTAGACACTGATGAAGAAACCTTCTGGTTTCGAAACGCGTTGGAAAGGACTTTTTATGCGCTATATCTATTGAATTATTCATCCTACTACGGCCAGCCTATTCCCCTCAACTGGTAAGGAGATTGTGACGCGAGTTGCGGTGTCGCCACTAAGTGACGTCAGAAATCCGTAAGCAGAGGAACGGAGGACTGCGAGTGTGCACCTAGCCACCATGAGAGATTAACCCACACAGCGGTTATTACCTTCGTCCATTTCTAGCCTACTGGGACTTCCATCTCTAAGAGAGGGACTATCCAAGTTTCGTGACTGTAAGGCCAAGGGGCTGGAAGCTGCTCTACCATCACAGACGACATCTTGCTGGGAGATCCGGTTGGCGCATGGGTAACATTAACCCCTGACATGCTGGTTTTTTTCTCCCTTGATGTACGCGCAATACTTACTTGTACTAATTGTTTGGAATAATATTTCTTTTAATGCACTATGAGCGTTGTGCGCTATGTTCCATATCAATTG
Organism: Ascaphus truei; assembly: GCF_040206685.1. NCBI lineage: Eukaryota > Metazoa > Chordata > Amphibia > Anura > Ascaphidae > Ascaphus > Ascaphus truei. Next base: position 207,255,872 of record NC_134486.1, on the reverse strand, counting down.
TTTTTCAAGAAGGAAAGTTAGAGAGATGATCTGACATGCTAGCATCATCACTGCTCACGAGTGGTGCTTTGCTCAAAGGGCCTCAGCAGCCTACACAGCTCTCCAATAAGATTCCACTGTCTAGGCTGCAGAATGGACTCATCCAGCTGCCTGGCATGCTCTATTACATAATCATTGACCACCTTCTTCTGCTCATGGAGATGCTCAAGCATATATAATGTGGAATTCCAGCGTGTAGGCACCTCCATGTTTAGCTGGTGACGAGGCAGGTTGTTTTGCTCTTGCAACCTAGACAGGGCATTGCGGTGTGTACGACCCGCTAAAGTGACCACATATAGATGCAGTGGCCATTATCCGATCATTTCGTGGATTGTATTCCTTTGCATACCCGGTTATGGTGCGTGATTTCTTGAAATTTTCTCACGTTAAGACGCAAGTTTACTAGTGTTTTGATCAAGTGCAGAAAATGGCATTTTAGCATTGTCTGCAATACCATCGAGAAACTCAAGTGGCGATCGCGAGTTGTTGTCTTAAAAATCTAATTGCAATTCAACCTGTCTTTTACTGCCGTACAGTACTTCAAGTGTGTGTAATTGTAATTTGAAGATTAACGTTACGAGTTCATACTGTACACTGTACATGAGAAATAAATAATTTCTGAGGCTCCTTAGCCATATACAAATGCTCAAACTGTACCAATCTGTTGAAGATTCAAAATATGAACACACACAAGAAAAAGTATTTTTAACAAATTAAATGTTTTATTTGTACAGGATAATAAAGTTAAAATGAATAATACACATATACAACGTCGCCTCTTCTTCCGAATGTAAAATGTTTATTCCGTTCATGCGTGTATGGCAAATTGGAACATTGTTGAAATGCATATGCGTGTCTTCACATTGTTGCACATGAGTGTCATTATGTTCTGTATACACTAAATATTAAATTACTGTACAGTAACATATAGTGCATTTCCTCACGGAGTCACTAGATATCTGCTAGACAGTAGTACAGTACTGCTGTTAGTGTATCTAAATAGTAAAAAAACACTTTTTTTTCTAGATTTATTTAGTATTTTGTACATACAGTACTGTATTCTGTACAGTATATCAATGACACATTTTTATATATTTAAAGGTCATTAGAACTTTAGGTGTAGTACTACTGTAAGTTTCTAGACAGTAAAACCATGAACACACCAAAAAGTATATTTAAAGAATGAAATTTTTTATTTGTACAGGATAATAAAGGGAAAAAGAATAATACAAAAATACGTCGCCTCTTCTTCCGAATGTAAAATGTTTATTCCGCGCATGTGTGTATGTCAAAATGTGTGTATGTCAAATTGGAACCTTGTTGAAATGCATATGCGTGTCATCACATTTCTGCGCATGTGTGTATGGCAAATTGGAACCTTGTTGAAACGCATATGCGTGTCATCATATTTCTGCGCATGTGTGTCATTATGTTCCTAATTAAATGACTTTACAGTAAGATACAGTGCATTTCCTCACGGAGTCGCTAGATATCTGCTACACAGTAGTACAGTACTGCTGTTAATGTAGTTAAATACTAAAAAACACTTTTATTTTCCAGATTTATATAGTATTTTGTGCATACAGTACTGTATTCTGTACAGTATATCAATGACACATTTTTATATGTTTAAAGGCCCTTAGAGCTTTAGATAGAGTACTACTATAAGTGTCTAGACAGTAAAACCATGAACACACCAAAAAGTATATTTAAAGATTTACATTTTATTTGTACAGGATATAAAGGAAAGAAGAATAATACAAAAATACAATGTCGCCTCTTCTTCAAAATTTACAATTAGATCATTTCATAGTTATATAGTAGATGAGGTTGAAAAAAGACGTACGTCCATCAAATTCAACCTATGCTAACTTTAGACAAAAGAGAAAAGAAAGAATTGCCGGCGCCAAATCAGTCCTTTAAATAATAATAAATCCGAATAAAGACCAAACCGTCTCTTGCAAAGTCCCAAAAGTGTCCTTGAGCAAACAGGCAGTGAAGGGGTCAACGAACGGCTCACACCAAATAATAGTGCAATATGTAAAAAAGAGAAGAAAACAAACAGATAATGGTGCAGTACGCCAAAAAAGTTGACATTAAAACATTAAAAACTCACACATGACAAACATAACACACAATGACAGACAGACACTAGCAAGACTATAATCCTAACAAAAAGCTATTTATTAACATTGAAATACTGGGTTCAGGAGGGTACAGCACTTAAGTCCAGAGGGGTAAAATTGAAACCCTACTTACAGGACAGTAGATGGTAAAAGCAGTAAAGCTGAAGATTGCTCAGGTGCTCCTCTCTGATGATAACTGGAGCTCCTTTAGGGATTGCCTCGTGTGGGGGATGGATGTTGAGTCGCACAAAAAACGGAACTTCCTGGTGGATGTGACGTCACACGCTGCAGTGTTACTGAAATTGTTGCTCCTCTTCCTCTCCTTTCCCCCCACAGCCTGCACAACTGCTGCCAATATCCTCCACAACCAAACAGACAGCTCTAAAAACAGAATAATCTCCCAACGACGTTTCATGCACATACGTGCACTTCTTCAGGGGGTCATTATTCGGATTTATTATTATTTAAAGAACTGATTTGGCGGCGGCAATTCTTTCTTTTCTTTGTGGTTCATTTTCTGACTGTACAGTCAGTATTTGCCAGGCTGCCTGCAATATTTATTTCAAGTATTGTCATTATTTATATTATTTATATTTTTTTAGCGCTGTTTTGCACCGTCTTTTTTCGTTAACTTTAGACAAAAGATACTATATCCTATATCTATTCTTACTTATTGATCCAGAGGAAGGCAAACAAAAACCTGCAGTGTTATTTCATCCAATGATATCTCATAAAGGGAAAAATAAATTCCTTCTTGACTCAAAGAATTGGCAATCGGATTAATCCCTGGATCAACATTCTTCCCATGTATACTTATTTGGTATATCCCTGTTTACCTTTCCTTTCTAAAAAGATGTCCAACCTTTTTTTGAACACATAGCTTCTCCATTTTGGCTTTATTTTTGTTAAATAAATCATGACACGGTGTAATATGTCATGTGTTGTTGTTCATCTGAGGTTGTATTTACCTAATTTTTAGACCTGCTAAGGAACAGATGATTGTTCTTATGTCCTGATATGTAAAACCATGGAATTCAAAGAGGGTGTACTTTCTTTTTCACATGACTGTGTATATATATAAATCACCCAAAAATCTACTCGCCACACAAAAAAATCTACTCGCCACCTAGTACCAAACGTGTGCTGCTTGGGCCAATAGGAGCTCGCCACGATGTTAAATCCACTCGCTCAGGGCAAGCAAATGTATAGGTTTGTCGAACACTGTATATATGTGTATATATATATATATATATATATAAATATATATATATATATACAGTGTTCGACAAATCACCCAAAAATCTACTCGCCCAACCGAAAAATCTACTCGCCCCTAGTCCCGCCCCAACCCCGCCCCTAGTCCCACCCCCAACCCCACCCCTAGTCCCGCCCCCAACCCCGCCCATGGTCCCGCCCCAACCCCGCCCCTGGTCCCGCCCCCAACCCCGCTTTAAAATAAAATATATTAATAAAATACATTTAATAAATTCCTAGTCAGAACATTCGTTTTTGACATAAATGTATTTATTGTATTACATTATACTACAATTAGTCCTTGTTACGTGTGTGTGTGTAACTGTCGGATCTAGAAATAAAAGCCAGGCGTGAATGACTAGTTTCCTGAACCCCTTAACCAGTGTCTGGACGTCCCCGCTTCACAATATCTAAAGCAGCAATCCCGCCTGGGAACTTACCTTAATCGCAGTCCCTCAAAGTCCAGGTACCCTCATTCCCACAATGTTATACATTGGAGGGGATGTGTTCCCTACCTGTCTTCTGGGTTAGGGGGGATGCTGATGTCTTCCGTGTGAAGCTTGAGTCAGATCTGGAAGAAAGCAGTATAGGTTATTTTGGTGTAGTATAGGGCAGTTAAAATATATAGGGTAAATAAGATATCCAGATAGAGAGAGAGTGTGTGGGAGAGAGAGAGAGAGTGTGTGTGGGAGAGAGAGTGTGTGGGAGAGAGAGAGTGTGGGAGAGAGAGAGGGAGAGAGAGAGAGTGAGAGTGTGGGAGAGAGAGAGAGTGAGATTGTGGGAGAGAGAGAGTGTGGGAGAGAGAGAGTGAGAGTGTGGGAGAGAGAGAGAGTGGGAGAGAGAGAGAGAGTGTGGGAGAGAGAGAGAGAGTGTGTGGGAGAGAGTGTAGGAGAGAGAGAGTGTGGGAGAGAGAGAGAGAGTGTGTGGGAGAGAGAGTGTGGGAGAGAGAGAGAAAGAGTGTGGGAGAGAGAGAGTGTGGGAGAGAGAGAGTGTGGGAGAGAGAGAGTGTGGGAGAGAGAGAGTGTGGGAGAGAGAGAGAGAGTGTGGGAGAGAGAGAGAGAGTGTGGGAGAGAGAGAGTGTGGGAGAGAGAGAGTGTGGGAGGGGGAGAGATACAGAGGGGAGAGACACAGAGGGGAGAGACACAGAGGGGAGAGACACAGAGGGGAGAGACACAGAGGGGAGAGACACAGAGGGGAGAGAGGGTGGGTGACACACACACACACACAGAGGGTGGGTGATACACACAGAGGGTGGGTGATACACAGAGAGGGTGGGTGGGTGGGTGACTGACTGGGTGGGTGACTGACTGACTGGGTGGGTGACTGACTGACTGACTGGGTGGGTGACTGACTGACTGGGTGGGTGACTGACTGAGTGGGTGACTCACTGACTGACTGGGTGACTGACTGACTGGGTGGGTGACTGACTGGGTGGGTGACTGACTGACTGGGTGACTGACTGACTGACTGGGTGGGTGACTGACTGACTGCGTAGGTGACTGACTGACTGGGTGGGTGACTGACTGACTGGGTGGGTGACTGACTGACTGGGTGGGTGACTGGGTGACTGACTGACTGGGTGGGTGACTGACTGACTGGGTGGGTGACTGACTGACTGGGTGACTGACTGACTGGGTGACTGACTGACTGGGTGACTGACTAACTGGGTGGGTGACTGACTGACTGCGTAGGTGACTGACTGACTGGGTGGGTGGGTGACTGACTGACTGACTGGGTGGGTGACTGACTGACTGGGTGACTGACTGACTGGGTGACTGACTAACTGGGTGGGTGACTGACTGGGGTGGGGTGGGTGACTGACGTGACTGACTGGGGTGGGTGTGAAAAAAACACTAGATGGCGCTCTACTGTACCACAAGCAGTGAAAATATTATGCAAAAAATAGTGCAGTGATAACAAAATTCAAATAATAAACAGTGAAATATATTAATAACAGTGAAATAAAGGCAAAAACAACTTATCACTCGACCCCGACAAAAGACTGTTCCAGAAGTCTTGCAGCAATAGTATAGAGGAAGTTCCAGGGGAGCGTCGCCGTATGCACATAAAAAGAAAAAAACAGTGGATAGTGTAATATTGTAAAAAACAATAAAAAGTGAAAGTGAATAACGAATTCCTACTCACAAAAGTAGCAGGAATATAGGCATGTGAGTGAATAATACTCTGTGATGCAGCTCGTTCCGGAGGTTTGGTATATGGGTCAGCACATCTTGGAAAAATAGAAAACAGCCATAGTGTAGATGGAAATAAACTTTATCTAATAAGTAAGTCAATTGGAGGCTTACGGCTTTAGAAGGAAATACAGCATTGGGGATGTTATCTCAGATGCAGCATAGGTCGTCTCGTCTGCTTCTACCCGCTGGCGGCGTCCGCGAACGTCACTTCCGGATCGTGACGTCACTTCCTGCCGGAGCTAAGGATCGTGAGAGTTCCCTTGCTTCTTTCCCTCTACCAAGATGGCGGCGGAAGCCCGACTCGACGCGTTTCGACGTGATGACGTCTTCTTCAGGGTGGGTGACTGGGTGACTGACTGACTGGGTGGGTGACTGACTGACTGGGGTGGGGTGGGTGACTGACGTGACTGACTGGGGTGGGTGACTGACGCGACTGACGTGACTGACTGGGTTGGGTGACTGACTTACTGGGGTGGGGTGGGTGACTGACTGGGGTGGGGTGGGTGATTGACTGACTGGGGTGGCGTGGGTGACTGACTGACTGGGGTGGGGTGACTGACTGACTGGGGTGGGGTGGGTGACTGACTGACTGGGGTGGGGTGGGTGACTGACTGACTGGGGTGGGTGAATGACCCATGCATACATGCACACACACCCATGCATACACACACACACACACCCATGCATACACACACACACACACACACACACCCATGCACACATACACACACACACACACACACACCCATGCATACACACACCCATGCATACACACACACACACACACACACACACACACACACACACACACACACACACACCCATGCATACACACACACACCCATGCATACACACACACACACACACACACACACACACACACACACACACACACACACACACACACACACACACACACACACACACACACACACACACACACACACACACACACACATGCATACACACACACCCATGCATACACACACACATGCATACACACACACACACACATGCACACACACATGCACACACACATGCATACACACACACGCATACACACACCCGAATACACGACAGGGGGAAGAAGAGGAAAGGCCGCGCTACCGAGCACCACCACTGCCCCGCTCGCCCCCCCGTGACCATCTCTAGTCCTGCGCGGGGATCGTCGAGAAGCCGGGACAGGGAGAGAAGGGGGGGACACCCCCACTATCATCTCCTGCCCCTCGGGGATCGACGGGAAGCCGGGACAGGGAGAGAAGGGGGGGACACCCCCACTACCATCTTTTGCCCCGCGGGGATCGACAGGAAGCCGGGACAGGGAGAGAAGGGGAGATACCCCCACTACCATCTCCTGCCCCGCGGGGATCGACGGGAAGCCGGGACAGGGAGAGAAGGGGGGACACCCCCACTACCATCTCCTGCCCCGCGCGGGAAGCGGGGAGTAAGGGGGCTTGCAGGAGGCAGGGAAGGAGCAGAGAGGCCACAAGATGGAAGATTGGAGAGTACTTACTCTCCAACAGATCTCCGGCCAGAAAGAATGGCCGCTCGTTGGGGGCGGGCACATATAGAGCCTGGCCGCGCGCGCCCACAAAGCCTGGGAGCGCGCGCCACTCAGCTGTCAGGTAGGGAGTTTTTTGTTTTTTTTTTCAGCGCAAGCAGGGAAATTTCAGCGCGAGCGGGGGGAAATTTAAAAAAACAAACACGTGTGCTGCTTGGACCAATATTTACTCGCCCAGGGGTTAAATCCACCCGCCCCGGGCGTGTAAATGTATAGGATTGTCGAACACTGTATATATATATATATATATATATATATATATATATATATATATATATATATATATATATAGTATACACAAAGAAGCGAATACCGCATCACTACCAATAAATAAAGCAGAGTCTAAACCTACCTAAATCAGAAAAATATATCTGAAATAGTTATAACAGAGGTGTAAGCTGTAGGCGGTGCTAGAGGAAATAAATAAATATGGAAACACAAAAAAGAAAACCTCTAAAGTAGCACTCAGACAAATATTTGCAAAGAATAAAAGGGGTACTTTAATTAAATTTGAAAAAAATAACAGACATACAAACAACTAACTGGAGAGCCTGCCTGACTAATGAATAAAAAGAAAACCAATGGACAAGGAAAAGCAAAAAAAGCATAGAATGCAACACATAATAATAGACCCAAAATTTTTTTGGAAATATGATGCCCTTAAGAAACTGGCTTACTGTGGGAACAAAAGTTCCCACAATAGAGCAATATAGACCGGCCGGTCACCACATGTATGAGAGACTAAAGAACATCACAGGTCTACATATATAAGCATAAAAAAATACACAGAAAATAACATAAGTGTTATGCTGATAGCAGTAAAAAATATCACTAGCAAAATGTAAACCTATTACAATTCAGGTGATGCTAGGGCAAAGGAGACATATAAGTATGTATATTTAGTGACCCAAATACATATATTGAAGCAGATGGGAAACAAAAACAGGGAGGGATAAAATAACCCAAGATACTCAGCTCCTTGATGTAAAGATACTGCATACAAAAATCAGCACAGCACAGTCCACTGAAAAAGTCCAAAGATATAGGACTTGATTAGTTGTCCAAAATAGGGCAAAGGCAGGCAGGATCAACAGCAGCAAAAATTAAAATTAGCCCACTAACGCGTTTCGGCAACTAAGCCTTCCTCACGAGTGGTACTAAGGCTATGTGGCAGGGGCATTTAAATAGTAAGCAGACAATTACAAAATTCGCGCCAAAGAACCACATATAACACATGAAAACAATTACATTACTTAATACATGCTCTTAATTAGTATCGGCGGTGTTCCGGCAGCTGTGTAGAAGGGTGTATTAGTGCTGGGGTAATCCCAGTATCCACTTCCTGAAGCGAGGTGTCCTCTCAAACTCTCGCGAGAGTTGTGCACCAAGCTCCACACATGCGCACTGTAGTATAGTTGTTGCGGCCGCCATCTTTGTTATGGTTATAAGCTTTTGCCATTAGTGACGTCATTATCACGAGTGAACAATCTCACAAGACTTGTCCCTTGCATCCCGCACATGCGCAGTATATATTGCTCTGTTGCGGCGGCCATTTTTGAAAGGGTAAAGTTGCCCACAAAAGAGTTCTGATCTTCATTGAACAATAACGTAGGGGCAAAGCCTCGCGCATGGGCAGCATGTGTTAAAGTGCCCAGACACCTCATTCAGAGTGTCACAGCAAAAGAATTAGACCACTTTAGATAGCAGTGGGAGCGTCCTTTGTATCTTCACAGCACCTTTAATTCACAGTGCAGCAGCCACCTATTAAAGCATTTGTTTAGTGCATCTATGGTAGGAATTTCATCCTTAAAAATATCCTCTTTGATTGGTTGGGATCCTGGTCTTTTTGTAGGTGGATACCCATACATATGGGGGGAATGGTATAGCATCTGGACAATAGGGTAACATCTCAAGCAAGTACAGGAGCAACCTGCATATAGGGGATAAAGGCTGATCTATGATGATGAAAGGAAAAACGAAGGTTAATGCAAAGTTTACAAAACATCCCGCAGCTTGGTCAAGACACATCATTGATACTATAGTTGGGAAACAGAGAAATAAAAGAAAGTGTTAATATACCAAAAATATCCACAAATATAATAAAAGGAGGACGGTAATCACGGAAAACTGTCGAGACTGCTGATAAATTAATTATAAAAAAAACAAATCAAAACCTAATTCCTTTGAACCAAGAATCCTCCATAAAACGTATATAACACTATTACTTAAATGTTTCCATAAAGAATCCGCAGTAACTCCTATATTTGAAAAACAAAATAATAGTTTGAAATGCAGTGAAGACAAAAATAGTAGATGATGTAATAAACAGGTCACATTATAGGAACATAGAAAAACCCAAATAGTCATTTAGACCATTTGGGAGCATTGAACCTAGCATGACAATCCATCTGCATTCGTGTTGTAAGAGTGTTCTCTCCAAATCTCCCCCGCGTATTCCCAGGGATACACGCTCTATTGCAAATGCAGAGAGAAGCGAATTGTCTGCATTGTGTTCCTGCAGAAAGTGTTTAGCTACCATTGTGATTTTTTTGAGAGATTCTAGGTCCCTATGGGCTGTCTTAATGTTCCTACTATGTTCCATTATCCTAAAGCGCACCTCCCTAGTTGTCATACCTACATATATCTTATTGCAGGGACATGTAAGGCAGTAGATTACTCCTTTTGATCGACAATTCAGAAATTGCTTTATTGTAAACTCCTTTATGCCCTTGCTATCCTTAAAAGTGGTTGTGGGTTTTGTAAACTTACAAGCAGGACAGCCACCACATCTAAAGAAGCCCTTCTTATCAAAAGTTGACAGAAATGTGGTAGTGCTCGATATAGAGTAGTGGCTGTGAACCAATTTATCTTTTAAATTTGGTGATCTTCTGCTTGTAAGTTCCTCTTTGGGGCCTAATTTCTGTTGAAGATCTGAATCGATCATGAGAATAGGCCAATGTTTTTGAAGGATTTCACGCACCTGATTCCATTGTTGATTGTACGTGCCTATAAATCTTATTTTGTTGGAATCTTGATGTTTTGGTTTCAAAAGAGATACCCGGCTCATACCTTTACTACGTTCGTATCCTTTCTTGATGGTAGAATGGCTATATCCTCGATTCTTAAATCTACTTTTCATTTCTATTGCTCTTGATTCATAAACACAGGAATCAGAGCAGTTTCGCTTTAGGCGAATGAATTCACCAGTAGGGACTCCAGCAATTTGGTGGGATGGGTGGGAACTTGAGGCGTGCAGAATAGCGTTGGTGGCAGTCTCTTTCCTGAAAATATCTGTACTAAGACGCCCATTACTCTCAATCTTAATGCAGAGATCTAAAAAGTCGACTGAGGTGGGACTAACTTTAGATGTTAACTTAATGTTGAGACTGTTGTGGTTGAGCACAGCGACAAATCGTTCAAAATCCTCCGCACTGCCCTGCCAGAGGATCAGGACATCGTCGATGTATCTCAACCACAACAGTACCCGATCAGTCATAGCACTATTAGCCTCTGAGAATACCACCTCTCGTTCCCACCAACCTAGAAAAAGATTTGCATACGAGGGGGCACATGCCGCCCCCATTGCTGTCCCCCTTAACTGCAAATAAAACTTGTTCTTGAATAGGAAATAGTTATGTGTCAGAGTAAATGACATTAACTGCATAAGAAATTCTGTCAGCGGTTTTGTCAAAGTTGTCATAGTGAGAAAGTTGTGAGATGCCTCCAATCCATCTTTGTGATGAATGGAGGTATGCAATGCCTCAACATCACAAGTTGCAAGAATCACACCGTCATCAACGGCAATCTCATCCAATCGAGATAACACATCCATGGTGTCGCGCAAAAATGTAGGCAGCGTCTCAACTATTGGGTATAGGAAGGTATCGATAAAGCGACTGATTGGTTCACTCATACCACCAATCCCTGATACAATGGGCCTGCCAGGTGGGTTAGATGGATGTTTATGAACCTTCGGTAGCATATAGAAAGTTGGTGATTTTGGGAATTTGGTCTTCAGACCTTGACAGATTGCTACCGTGATTGTACCCTTGGAGCAAGCACTCTCAAGAATACAATCCAACTCCAATTTAAATTTGTCCGTCGGATCACAGTCAAGTACAGAGTAACATTTAATATCCCTCAACTGTCTGAAGGCCTCCTTTTCATATTGTAGTTTTGGCCAAATCACCACATTACCACCTTTATCTGCAGGTTTGATTTCCACATTTAACATGCCACATAGATCTTGGAGGGCTCTCCATTGTATACCTGATAAATTGTTTGACCCTATTTTTTTGGGTAGGTTGAGTATATCCTCTGTGACGAGATTTGCAAAAATCTCTACACACGAATTTGTTTGGATAGGAGGACAAAAGGTGGATTTTGGTTTGAAATTAGACACCAAACTTAACTCATTACCTGTCCCTATAGCGGGCAATGATGGTGAGACCAAATCTCGTATTAGATCACGTTCTTGTGTGTTTAGTACCTCTTCACTATATTCTCTGTTTGTCCCATTGCCCATGCCTTTATTAAAGTGCTTTGCAAGCAACAACTTCCGGCAAAAAAGGTTCAGATCCCTTATCCAGTCAAACTTGTTGATATGATATGTGGGACAAAAAGATAGCCCTTTCCGAAGAACAAATAATTGTGCCTCGGTAAGGACTACATCTGAAAGATTAATAATATTAAGCTCATCACTCACCACTTGGCATGATTGCCCCTTCGCTTCTTGCCTCTGTATCCATATCGGATTCTGTCGCGTAGCTGACGATTTCCCACGTCTCGTCCTCCTGGCGCTTGATCTTGTCCGTGGCTTTGTCCTAAAAAAGAAGTTGAAGGACCGGCATCGCCTTCCACCGACTGCCTAGATTCATAGTCCGACGAGTCGATATCTGTTGATGTTGCACCAGATACAACAGACGGATTAATTACATTCCGTGATCTTGATTTCTTCGTTGTTTTCTTTCCGTGCTGCCAGTTGTATACTCTGTCTGTCTGATAATCAACAGAGTCACGGTTAAATTTCACTTTCTTAATATCAGTGATTTCAATTTCGTATTTAACAATGTCCTCCTCAATAGTTTTAACAAATTGCAAGTCATTTGGGTCAAGATTCTTGTAAATCTCCTCTATTTCTAGAGTGACCTCTTTGAAGGTATTGGAGTCATGTTCAATTAGAATGGACATCAATTCAAATGAACATTGATTGAGTACTCCCTCCCATCTGACTTTATGATTTGGATCACTAAATTGAAATGCAGGGAAAGTTTTAATTCTTAGACCCCTCGGTATGAGTTTGTGATCTAAATATCTCTCTAGGGCAGTTTTATTCCACCAGACTCTTGCCCGTTTGCGCATTAGGGCATTGAGAAGTTTAATATTGTCTCTACCCCCAGCTATTACCAATTGTGGTGCCTGGATGTGGCTAACATCAGCCATAAAGAATATTTCATCTGCGTTTTTCAAACGCTCCTGCTCTCTAGCATTAAAATCCATTATTTAAATTAAACAAAAGAAAACCCCTCTTCAATTTGAAATGTATTGGTGGAGCAGATATTCTGGAAACACTGTTAGACAGTAATTAAATATAGTATACACAAAGAAGCGAATACCGCATCACTACCAATAAATAAAGCAGAGTCTAAACCTACCTAAATCAGAAAAATATATCTGAAATAGTTATAACAGAGGTGTAAGCTGTAGGCGGTGCTAGAGGAAATAAATAAATATGGAAACACAAAAAAGAAAACCTCTAAAGTAGCACTCAGACAAATCTTTGCAAAGAATAAAAGGGGTACTTTAATTAAATTTGAAAAAAATAACAGACATACAAACAACTAACTGGAGAGCCTGCCTGACTAATGAATAAAAAGAAAACCAATGGACAAGGAAAAGCAAAAAAAGCATAGAATGCAACACATAATAATAGACCCAAAATTTTTTTGGAAATATGATGCCCTTAAGAAACTGGCTTACTGTGGGAACAAAAGTTCCCACAATAGAGCAATATAGACCGGCCGGTCACCACATGTATGAGAGACTAAAGAACATCACAGGTCTACATATATAAGCATAAAAAAATACACAGAAAATAACATAAGTGTTATGCTGATAGCAGTAAAAAATATCACTAGCAAAATGTAAACCTATTACAATTCAGGTGATGCTAGGGCAAAGGAGACATATAAGTATGTATATTTAGTGACCCAAATACATATATTGAAGCAGATGGGAAACAAAAACAGGGAGGGATAAAATAACCCAAGATACTCAGCTCCTTGATGTAAAGATACTGCATACAAAAATCAGCACAGCACAGTCCACTGAAAAAGTCCAAAGATATAGGACTTGATGAGTTGTCCAAAATAGGGCAAAGGCAGGCAGGATCAACAGCAGCAAAAATTAAAATTAGCCCACTAACGCGTTTCGGCAACTAAGCCTTCCTCACGAGTGGTACTAAGGCTATGTGGCAGGGGCATTTAAATAGTAAGCAGACAATTACAAAATTCGCGCCAAAGAACCACATATAACACATGAAAACAATTACATTACTTAATACATGCTCTTAATTAGTATCGGCGGTGTTCCGGCAGCTGTGTAGAAGGGTGTATTAGTGCTGGGGTAATCCCAGTATCCACTTCCTGAAGCGAGGTGTCCTCTCAAACTCTCGCGAGAGTTGTGCACCAAGCTCCACACATGCGCACTGTAGTATAGTTGTTGCGGCCGCCATCTTTGTTATGGTTATAAGCTTTTGCCATTAGTGACGTCATTATCACGAGTGAACAATCTCACAAGACTTGTCCCTTGCATCCCGCACATGCGCAGTATATATTGCTCTGTTGCGGCGGCCATTTTTGAAAGGGTAAAGTTGCCCACAAAAGAGTTCTGATCTTCATTGAACAATAACGTAGGGGCAAAGCCTCGCGCATGGGCAGCATGTGTTAAAGTGCCCAGACACCTCATTCAGAGTGTCACAGCAAAAGAATTAGACCACTTTAGATAGCAGTGGGAGCGTCCTTTGTATCTTCACAGCACCTTTAATTCACAGTGCAGCAGCCACCTATTAAAGCATTTGTTTAGTGCATCTATGGTAGGAATTTCATCCTTAAAAATATCCTCTTTGATTGGTTGGGATCCTGGTCTTTTTGTAGGTGGATACCCATACATATGGGGGGAATGGTATAGCATCTGGACAATAGGGTAACATCTCAAGCAAGTACAGGAGCAACCTGCATATAGGGGATAAAGGCTGATCTATGATGATGAAAGGAAAGGAAAAACGAAGGTTAATGCAAAGTTTACAAAACATTCTGCACGCCTCAAGTTCCCACCCATCCCACCAAATTGCTGGAGTCCCTACTGGTGAATTCATTCGCCTAAAGCGAAACTGCTCTGATTCCTGTGTTTATGAATCAAGAGCAATAGAAATGAAAAGTAGATTTAAGAATCGAAGATATAGCCATTCTACCATCAAGAAAGGATACGAACGTAGTAAAGGTATGAGCCGGGTATCTCTTTTGAAACCAAAACCAAAACATCAAGATTCCAACAAAATAAGATTTATAGGCACGTACAATCAACAATGGAATCAGGTGCGTGAAATCCTTCAAAAACATTGGCCTATTCTCATGATCGATTCAGATCTTCAACAGAAATTAGGCCCCAAAGTGGAACTTACAAGCAGAAGATCACCAAATTTAAAAGATAAATTGGTTCACAGCCACTACTCTATATCGAGCACTACCACATTTCTGTCAACTTTTGATAAGAAGGGCTTCTTTAGATGTGGTGGCTGTCCTGCTTGTAAGTTTACAAAACCCACAACCACTTTTAAGGATAGCAAGGGCATAAAGGAGTTTACAATAAAGCAATTTCTGAATTGTCGATCAAAAGGAGTAATCTACTGCCTTACATGTCCCTGCAATAAGATATATGTAGGTATGACAACTAGGGAGGTGCGCTTTAGGATAATGGAACATAGTAGGAACATTAAGACAGCCCATAGGGACCTAGAATCTCTCAAAAAAATTACAATGGTAGCTAAACACTTTTTGCAGGAACACAACGCAGACAATTCGCTTCTCTCTGCATTTGCAATAGAGCGTGTATCCCTGGGAATACGCGGGGGAGATTTGGATAGAACACTCTTACAACACGAATGCAGGTGGATTGTTATGCTAGGTTCAATGCTCCCAAATGGTCTAAATGACTATTTGGGTTTTTCTATGTTCCTATAATGTGACCTGTTTATTACATCATCTACTATTTTTGTCTTCACTGCATTTCAAACTATTATTTTGTTTTTCAAATATAGGAGTTACTGCGGATTCTTTATGGAAACATTTAAGTAATAGTGTTATATACGTTTTATGGAGGATTCTTGGTTCAAAGGAATTAGGTTTTGATTTGTTTTTTTTATAATTAATTTATCAGCAGTCTCGACAGTTTTCCGTGATTACCGTCCTCCTTTTATTATATTTGTGGATATTTTTGGTATATTAACACTTTCTTTTATTTCTCTGTTTCCCAACTATAGTATCAATGATGTGTCTTGACCAAGCTGCGGGATGTTTTGTAAACTTTGCATTAACCTTCGTTTTTCCTTTCATCATCATAGATCAGCCTTTATCCCCTATATGCAGGTTGCTCCTGTACTTGCTTGAGATGTTACCCTATTGTCCAGATGCTATACCATTCCCCCCATATGTATGGGTATCCACCTACAAAAAGACCAGGATCCCAACCAATCAAAGAGGATATTTTTAAGGATGAAATTCCTACCATAGATGCACTAAACAAATGCTTTAATAGGTGGCTGCTGCACTGTGAATTAAAGGTGCTGTGAAGATACAAAGGACGCTCCCACTGCTATCTAAAGTGGTCTAATTCTTTTGCTGTGACACTCTGAATGAGGTGTCTGGGCACTTTAACACATGCTGCCCATGCGCGAGGCTTTGCCCCTACGTTATTGTTCAATGAAGATCAGAACTCTTTTGTGGGCAACTTTACCCTTTCAAAAATGGCCGCCGCAACAGAGCAATATATACTGCGCATGTGCGGGATGCAAGGGACAAGTCTTGTGAGATTGTTCACTCGTGATAATGACGTCACTAATGGCAAAAGCTTATAACCATAACAAAGATGGCGGCCGCAACAACTATACTACAGTGCGCATGTGTGGAGCTTGGTGCACAACTCTCGCGAGAGTTTGAGAGGACACCTCGCTTCAGGAAGTGGATACTGGGATTACCCCAGCACTAATACACCCTTCTACACAGCTGCCGGAACACCGCCGATACTAATTAAGAGCATGTATTAAGTAATGTAATTGTTTTCATGTGTTATATGTGGTTCTTTGGCGCGAATTTTGTAATTGTCTGCTTACTATTTAAATGCCCCTGCCACATAGCCTTAGTACCACTCGTGAGGAAGGCTTAGTTGCCGAAACGCGTTAGTGGGCTAATTTTAATTTTTGCTGCTGTTGATCCTGCCTGCCTTTGCCCTATTTTGGACAACTAATCAAGTCCTATATCTTTGGACTTTTTCAGTGGACTGTGCTGTGCTGATTTTTGTATGCAGTATCTTTACATCAAGGAGCTGAGTATCTTGGGTTATTTTATCCCTCCCTGTTTTTGTTTCCCATCTGCTTCAATATATGTATTTGGGTCACTAAATATACATACTTATATGTCTCCTTTGCCCTAGCATCACCTGAATTGTAATAGGTTTACATTTTGCTAGTGATATTTTTTACTGCTATCAGCATAACACTTATGTTATTTTCTGTGTATTTTTTTATACTTATATATGTAGACCTGTGATGTTCTTTAGTCTCTCATACATGTGGTGACCGGCCGGTCTATATTGCTCTATTGTGGGAACTTTTGTTCCCACAGTAAGCCAGTTTCTTAAGGGCATCATATTTCCAAAAAAAATTTTGGGTCTATTATTATGTGTTGCATTCTATGCTTTTTTGCTTTTCCTTGTCCATTGGTTTTCTTTTTATTCATTAGTCAGGCAGGCTCTCCAGTTAGTTGTTTGTATGTCTGTTATTTTTTTCAAATTTAATTAAAGTACCCCTTTTATTCTTTGCAAAGATTTGTCTGAGTGCTACTTTAGAGGTTTTCTTTTTTGTGTTTCCATATATATATATATATATATACACACTACACTAGACTGCTGCAATCTGAAGTTCTATTTATCCAACTACCGATACTTGCACTACACTTGTACTATAATTGTACTATACCAAGGTCTTTATTGTCTCTCTGGCACACAGCAGCAGCAGTACACGACAGGTTATATGTCAAGGCACTCCAAATGTACACCAGCTCTCCTCCTCCT
The DNA here is from genome assembly GCF_040206685.1 of Ascaphus truei. Taxonomy (NCBI): domain Eukaryota; kingdom Metazoa; phylum Chordata; class Amphibia; order Anura; family Ascaphidae; genus Ascaphus; species Ascaphus truei. The sequence goes on along the minus strand of NC_134486.1, from coordinate 207,238,350 downwards.
CTCCTATCCTCCAGATTGTACTCCTGCAGGATGGTCTCAGGGGGGCCTCAATACCCCCAATGCCCACCTCAGAGGGTTTCCTCTGGGTGGGGGTAGATTCACCCTCTCAGTAGTGTGAGGAGGGGCATTGGTCCACTCTAATCCTGCTCGCTTACAATCTCATAGGACCGTAGTCTCTCTCCTCCAACTCCACATAACAAGCCTCAATGACTAGAGTCACTGACCAGAGAGCAACAGCCTAGTCCTCACAGGAACCGGCTACTCAATAGAGTCAGCCCCACCCCTCATGATGTCAGCAGGACCTCCCCTCTGTCTCATGCCTGCAGAAGAGTCAGGGGCCTGCATCTATCACTCAGGGCAGGGCGTGAAAGGGGAAAACCCATGATTACTACTGGCGCCTGCCCTTAACAGGACTTACCGCAGTAGGAGAAAGATATATAGCCCGTGCTGTTTACAGGGGGCTACAAATGCAAGAGCTTATTCGTCATTTATGAATGTTTCTGAGTGTGAGAAGAATGATGTGTCTTTTGTTGATAACTTAATAGTGGCCTCAGCAGCAGTAACAGGAGCAGCTGGCAGTGGTACTGGTGTGTTTGGCTTTTTCCTAGAACTGACAATTTCCTTTACATTCTCATTAATGTGCTTCTGCACATTAGCAATTTTAGTTTCAGAAATAGTACTAGTACTCGTAAGCCAGGGCCCTAGGCTGACTTGAACTTCCCATTCCCATTTTAAACCTATTAACTGGAAATTCATTGTCTACGCAAGGGAAGGGCGGGTGGACCTTCTGCAATGAGATTGGGATCCAGTGACAGTGTCCCTGTCCTTCCATTTATACTTGCTGTGAGAAGTAGGTTCACAAGCAGCACAACCTTTAAATGATTTAACATAATACGATTCATCATCATGACCACCAAAACTATGTCAACCTCTTCTAGATTTAGTAGAGTGTAGTGTCAGGCAATCTCTACTATAGACCACAATTCAAGAAATGGATAGAGATGGCCTAACTGAACTATAGGACGACAAACGTACAAAGTACACTTTGCATGATTGTTTTGAGAGTCTTTTACATGTATGTATAATTTTATTTCTATAGCAGCAACAGTGTATTTAGTGCTTTGCAAAGTTGCAATACAGGCAATATAGAGTACAAACAATGGGGATAGGAGCAACAAGTAAATTATAACATAAGGCAAAGATAGACTGCCTCAAAGAGTTTACAATATAAGTCATATACAGTATTTGGAGACTTATGGCTGTAATATACACGTGCACGGAGTGAGCGGTGGTGCAGCAAAACAGAGAAAATACAAGAAAATTTTATTTTTATGCTGTTGCCGCGCCACTATGAACCAACCACAGCGTGGGCTAATGCTGTGACATCATAGCTACACCCCCCGTCACCGCTTGCACTATAGAAACTAAACCCGTGTGAATGCCGTGCGCGCGCGCGCCCGCCCGCACACCAACTTGTACTATATTACAAGCCTTACAGACAAAGTAGGTGTAAAATCCATTTATAAGAAGTGTAAGTCGGGGAGGGGAAGTGCACCTGGAGTCAGTAGTGTAGGTATAGATAATGTAATGATATGCTTATTTTAGAGGTGACATTTCAGCTGGAATTTAAAAATAGAAAGAGTAGGCTCTTAACCAATTTTAAGTGATAGAGTCCCATCGGTATGGAGATATGAGTAAAAAATGGATTGAGACATGATAGGTAAAAGATGCAAAAATGATACATAAGATGCAAGTAGGGGAGTAACGAGAGATCAAAGTTGAGTTATTGAGATATATAGAGGTGCAGAGGAGTATAGAGCCCTAAAGGAAAGGAGTATAAATGTGTGGTTTATAGAGAGATAGAAGAGCTGGACATTAATAGAACAGCAGCATTTTTAGTAGATTGTATTTATTTATAAAAATGTTTTACCAGGAAGTAATACATTGAGAGTTACCTCTCGTTTTCAAGTATGTCCTGGGCACATAGTTAGATTGTAAGGGAGAGAGGTGTGAGGCAAGCATCTAAATGTAAGAATATTGCGGTAATTAATGTGGGAGAGGACAAGGGAACGCATACAGTAAGTGTTTTAGTAGTCAAGGAACAGAAAAAGGGGCATATCTTTGCAATGTTATGGAGAAAGAAGCTGCAAGATTTAGTAACAGTGTTTACATAGTATAGAATGTAGCATTTGTGGGCCTGTTTTTAGGACAAAGAGCATAAATATTCATTGAAGCATGCATGTTGTATATGTAATAAATAGTTTAGATTCTTGCAAGTTTTCAGAAATTAAAGAAGGACTATTACCAAAATGTCTTAAAAATATATGCATGTAAAAATGTACAATTGGTTCAACTAAGATAGAATGCACATGAATGTGTTTTTACATGAGCAGAAAAGAATTCTGGCTAGTGGCATAGAAATTAGCACATAATGGGCATATCACTTATTAATGAAAGTAAATTAAATGTAAAAAACGGCTGTAATGAGTTTTGTGAGCAACATACATCTCGACTTGCATGGCTTGCTAGAAAATATGTTTAAATTCTTTCTTTCTTTCTTTCTTTCTTTATTTTATTAAGCAGAATAAACCAGCCTCTAAACCAGACCTTTCACTTCAGCTGATTTTCTTTGACGGAGAAGAAGCATTTCATCGATGGTCTTCATTTGATTCCCTTTACGGTTCTCAACATTTAGCACAGAAGATGGAAAATACTGCACACCCACCAGATGCTGCAAACACAAATCAGCTACATGGCATTGTAAGTAAAATATTATGTTACAGTATTGCTACTTGTACTGCAAGTTTCTATAAGTGAAGCACTTTCTTTTTTTATACTAGAACACACAAAATGGCCAAGAGAAGTCACTGAAAGTCCCTCATAATTGCACTCATTCCTTAGTCTAATGTAGGTCAAAAAGTGCCAGTGAATTAACTGGTACCAATAATATTATAGTCATTATAATAATATATAGACCAACAGGAAAGCTAACCACTAGATAACCACTAGAGCTAATCTATAGCTAGACAGACAATTACGACAACTTTAATACAAATTAAAACACGACGAAATGCATAAAATTACAACTAATATACACAAACTAAACCTAAAAGGTCCCCTAATGGGCGAGCAAAGAGCAGTAGGGTGATGTTAAGGGGTTAATAAGACCTATATTAATATCCCCGTGTGATGTATATAAATGGAGAAGAGGTCCAAAATATGTTAACCCGGCTTAATAGCTTCACCTTACTAATATGCAAAATAGTCACTGTAAATGATGGGGAAATCCCTCTTACAGGGAAAGCTAAACACACTGAGTAGATAACTCTGCTAAAACACAGCTGAAGTACTTAATACTGTAATCATGGTTACTCCTGTGAGTGGAAACCAGCAAATTTACAATGCATCTGGTGTCATTGGTGAACGGGTGTATACCTTGAGGTAAGTATGCAAATAAAATGCAATACAAACAAGTACAAGCAGGAAAAATACAACCTGGTAATTGTTGCTACAACAACGGCAGTATAGTTGCTGCCCAATGTGCATAGCTGTGTGTGTAGCGTTCCTAGGGTTCTCCCAGTAGTGGGAGCTGCAAGCACGCTCAGTCTCCGCCAACGTGACCGTCAGCGTAATGACGTCACTATAGCCCGACGATCGTTTCGCGCGATCACGCGCTTCTTCATGGGGAGGAGGGGTTAAGAAGCCTAAATTAGCATGTGAAATATATACTAATGGAACAGATCCCATTGGTCAAAGCTGCAGCCAATGGCTGCACTGCTGAGCTGTGTAAGGGAGGGACATACTCTCCTATACAGCAACATTGAATGCCGAAATGGCTTGACGCTAGTAAGTAGCAGTGTGTGAACAACACCAAAACCACACCAACTGTACCTCATAACCTGCAAGTGTGGATTACAATATGTTGGTGAGACTCATAGACCATTGAAAATACGCATACTTGAGCATTTGGGCTCAATTCGCAATTCACAGGATACCCCTGTAGGAAGGCACGTTAACAGCTTACATCAGGGGGATGTCACGGCTTTACGCTTCATGGGTATAACTCATGTCCCTTGGGGCCAACGCAAGGGCAACTGGGACCGTAAACTACTTCAATGTGAGTGCAAATGGACACACACTTTAAATACGTTATCTCCTTATGGTTTAAATGAGGGTTTTATTTTTTCTTCATTTCTTTGATTTTTTTTCATTTGGGATTAGTGGGTTCTCTGGTATAAAGTCTATCATTAATCTTGGAAGGGTCCGTTTTGACTTGCTACAGGCGGATCCGACAGTGTAGCACATTCCTACACCCTATACCCTCCCCGCTACAATTCAACAATTCATTAAACTATTTACTTATATATTTGATTTATTTTTATTTTTGGTCTAAATACAATACCCTTGCTATCAGTTCATTTTATTCATTTGATCATTTTCCTATTATCTGTTTATGTTATATTATATATATTTTTTTGTAAGTGTCTATCCATTTTCACTCACATTTACCCATCACATGTACCATCATGCATGTATTCATTACCCCCCTATTTCTGCTGATCTACTCTGTAGTATTGAGTTTTTTTAGCCAGCTCTCTTTTGTCAGCTCTACCACACCAGTGTGTTGGTGTGGTTTTGGTGTTGTTCACACACTGCTACTTACTAGCGAAACGATCATCGGGCTATAGTGACGTCATTACGCTGACGGTCACGTTGGCGGAGACTGAGCGTGCTTGCAGCTCCCACTACTGGGAGAACCCTAGGAACGCTACACACACAGCTATGCACATTGGGCAGCAACTATACTGCCGTTTTTGCAGCAACAATTACCAGGTTGTATGTTTCCTGCTTGTACTTGTTTGTATTGCATTTTCTTTGCATACTTACCTCAAGGTATACACCCGTTCACCAATGACACCAGATGCATTGTAAAGTTGCTGGTTTCCACTCCGAGGAGTAACCATGATTACAGTATTAAGTACTTCAGCTGTGTTTTAGCAGAGTTATCTACTCAGTGTGTTTAGCTTTCCCTGTAAGAGGGATTTCCCCATCATTTACAGTGACTATTTTGCATATTAGTAAGGTGAAGCTATTAAGCCGGGTTAACATATTTTGGACCTCTTCTCCATTTATATACATCACACGGGGATATTAATATAGGTCTTATTAACCCCTTAACATCACCCTACTGCTCTTTGCTCGCCCATTAGGGGACCTTTTAGGTTTAGTTTGTGTATATTAGTTGTAATTTTATGCATTTCGTCATGTTTTAATTTGTATTAAAGTTGTCTTAATTGTCTGTCTAGCTATAGATTAGCTCTAGTGGTTATCTTTCCTGTTGGTCTATATGTTATGACTATAATATTATTGGTACCAGTTAATTCACTGGCACTTTTTGACCTACATTAGACTAAGGAATGAGTGCAATTATGAGGGACTTTCAGTGACCTCTCTTGGCCACTTTGTGTGTTCTTGTACATTTAGTTTCCCTTTGCACCGCCTTTATCCTCTTTTACTGTAATGGCCGAAAGGCCTATTCGTCAAATGATGCTAATAGGGATTCTGGACACCGAATACATAAAATGCATTGCATAAATTACATTACAAAGAAATACATGTAAAAAAAAAATCACACCATATAAAAACTATCATTGTAATTCATTGACTGTCAATGTGGCTACTCAGGCCCTCAATGGGGCCTAGATAGCCATATTGGCAATCCATGCAAATGCCAATTTAAATAAATGTATTACTTACCCCTGCCAGGATAAAGCCATACACCTCATCCTCTTGGCACGAGACATATATCCAATCAAGGGCCGATGTCCAACCAACAATTCTTTTATTAAACAATCCAAACCAGATGGCCAATAACAATAACAAAAAAAACCATGAAAAATAATTCCAGGGTTAAAAATAAAATAGCAACAAAGCATTAAAAATGAATCCTTGCCTAATGGCACAAAAAGAAACAAAAAAGCAATGAGGGAAAATAAATCCAGGCCCAGAGACCTTCTTCAAATACGATGCCATACAGGGGTACGTCGGTGGATCCTCAACTTGATCCTAAGCCCTGGATCCTCTGTTGATAGAAGAGCAGACTCTGGTGAGTAGTTCTTAATTTCTTCTTCTTTTCTTCATTTCTTCATTTCTTGAAAGCTGGCTTCATCATCCAGGATGTTGCCTGGTCGTCTTCATCTAGCTTTCTGAGATGTGCCAGGCATTATATAAGGCATCGACTACGCACGTTACACCAACCAATCCAGTTGGTTTGTGTTCTTATCCTGTGTTAGCCACATAACGTCATGTTAGCCATATACAAATGTGCAAACAAATGGTCGTTCATTTTGCATCTCATTATCTTTGAGGATACCCGTTAAATTTAGGAAACATAATGTCTGTTCCCGATTTCGGGAAACAATCGTTATTTGCGCAATAGTGACAGACTTCTGTGGATCTACCCCAAGGAGAGCCGACACTGGGATTTTTACAAGGTTCACACCTGCATTTAAGGCCTGTTCAACTGTAAAAAAAATAAAACAGAAACCAATGTATTTATTATTTTTCTAGGCAGAACATTCCCAGTTCTACTTGTCCAGTGGACTATAAAAGTCAACCAAATGCCTGCACTACAAAAATCTCTACTGTACTTCCTCCATAAGTTTAAATCATCCAACAACCCCCTGCTTCTGGTGAGCTCATTAAAAGTGCAACCCCACTTACAAAGAAATGTCTGAGTTGCATCAACCTCACCACAATTGAAGTGCTTCTTTCAAAATAGGTTTCTTTGGTTCAGTATAATTATTTAAAGATTAAACAGGCAAAGCCATATCCAGTGAATCTTTTGACCTCTGCATGAATAATAAATTGTACAAAATAGACACTATATAAGCATGATTGGCAACAGCTATGGCAACGTTACTTGTGTAGACTCTGTCATTTATTAACACAAACATAAAGGAATAAATCAAAACAAACACAATGAACATGGCGTGTCGCACACTTTTTTTAATTATTAAAAGATATTAAACAAAGCAAAATAAGGGTGTATGGGAGGAGAGTATAAGATGTTATGAGATAAGAGCCACTTGGCCCACCTAGTCTGTCCATTTTCTCCAACCCTATTTGATTGTTTAGCTTTAACAATGTAACGCCAAAAGATGTGACTTTGTCGCTTGTCCTCACTATGAATTAATCCAGGGGTACACAAACTTTTCAGTCTGCGCCCCCAGCCTGCTCTCCCCCCCTGCGTGCGCCCCCCTACTTACCTTGTCTTCAAGTTGCCGTGGCAACGTCACGTGACTCCACAGCGTCATTTGATGCTGCGTTGCCATGGCGACACATCGCCGAAGACAAAGTAAGGAAAGTTGCCTCACACGATCCCCCGGGGAAGGGACTGTGTCTGCAAAAATAAGTCTATGTAAAGCGCTATGTAAAACTAGCAGCGCTATACAAGAACAAACAATTATTATAATTAATGTGAAATAAATGTGGAAACTATGTGTGACGGTGAAGGGGTAACCAGGCCATCAATAAAGGTATTATGCCCGGCTGGTTACCTCTGAGCCCTAGTTCAGGTTTTAGAGTGTCAACTCTTCAACCTGTGTATTGTGCCTGCAATGAATGTAATTGTATGACAATAAAGATTTTATGTGTGTTTTACTTTTCCAGGACTGCTACCCAGTGGAAATTCTCAGGCTCTGAGTTTCAGGGGGGACTTTGTGGTAAAAGCGTTGTCAGAATGTGTCTAGATAGAAGGGGTCCAGAGTTATTGGCCACCCCAAAAATGTATCCGGGAATCAGGTCAGATTCCCGGGGACATATAGACACATCAATTTGACACAGTAGCACAGTACTATAAACATTACAATTCATTAATTTCTGCCACGGATACGCGAAGAATTGCACCCAAAGAAATCATAATCCATGAAATTCAAACAAATCAACCGCGGTAAACACAGGCGCGAATGCCATGTGGAATACAGCAGAGCACACGAAAACGGCTCCGTGAAATGTTCGAATAACGGCCGCTGCATCTGTATGTATTTAGAAAAGTAATTCTGAAATTTAACCTAAGCATTATTTCGTTCAACTTTTAAAACATTTTCTTATAGGAAGGTCTAGGAGCTCTGAAACGGAACGTGTGCATCTTTTCAGTCAAACCTAGTATACGAGAGACTTAAAAGAAATTGTGAAGTATTTTTATTGTAACATTGTGTGAAATAGTAAATGTTTTATGCACTGTCTATGAGCTGGGGATTTCCAAGTCCGTGATTCCGAGAGACCAGTTGGCCACCAAGTTGGTGCCTCTAAGTCTGCTCGGGTGTCAGAGTTGAAAGCCACAGAGATTGCCAAGGTGTGAAAGCCATTTTGGCGGAGGTGTTAGCCACAAGTACCCTCGTCCTGGCTGAATGGAAGTCATTGGACAACCATTTGCCCAACCCAGACCTTGAGATGCCTAACTCCACAGGTGGCTTCTGACTCACAGGTGGCAAAGGTGCCAAGTTGGCGCATGCCCCTGTCAGATTTTGAATCCATCCTTGACCGGCTTCAGGAGACTGGCAAGTCGCTGATTGGCTGGTAGGAATTCTCCCACGCTTGGATTGGCTGGAGTATTTCATGAATGGGACTGAAATACTATAAGAAAGCCAGCAGTCAATCCGGTCCTCAGATTCTAAGCACCAAGACAGCAGCGGCAAATTTGAGCTCACTAAAAGATGCTCTTGGAGAAATAGACGCGAGTCGGCTTCAGAAATTTCAAGGCTGAAAGTTTTCTAAGTCCCACTATTCTGGGCCAAGTTCTGAGAAAGGAACGTAGCGGTCACGGCTGGAACTACACACCAAAAAGAGTACCAGGACATTTTGTACTATCTCCCGGTCTAGGGATTTGGCATTGGTGGAAGAGATACAGTGGTGGCATCAGGAACTTCATGCCGATTTGAGTTCCAGGACTTTTCAGGCTAAGTCCCGGTCAACCTAAGACTTTGTTTTATGGACTATTTCAACTAGGAAAGTTTAGTTTTGTAGCCCAGACCCCCAGTAAGTGTGTTTTCTCCTGTATATTGTAATCCATTGTGTTTGTCTGTTTCTAAGGAATAAAGCACAATTTGTTTTACTTCTTGGTTTTGCTCAGTGATATGATCCCGGTATAAAGGTGTAAATCCCTGGTCTCCCGTGACACTATGTTTATATGTATGTAAGGAATTTACCAAAATAATACCCATTGTGCTTTTTCTTTATTTTACAAAACAATATAACATAATTAAGATTATTTTATCTAATAATCACTATTGTTATATTTATGATTATTAGTTATAAAAGTAGTGATTCTCACGGGAGACCAGCACTGGGATCACTATCACCAGACAGGACAAAGAATTTGAATAAACAGGGTTTATTCTGGCAAGCCAGCACACAGAACAAAATACACAAATACAAGAGTAGATTCTAGCCTCAACTAGGTGCAGGTGCCTGTTTCAGGTAGGCTTGCCCTGTCTGCTTCTCGTTCTGGTTTCTCAAAGTGCTATTCGTCCAATAGCAACTTTGAAAATCCCACCAGTTGAATCACTGTCAAACTCTCAATAAGTTCTGGTACTCTGATCGGCAGCGCTCCTTACATAGCCCTTTTACATTGAGAAAGAGCCGCTGACCAATCAGAGCACTGATTGAGATGGTACAGCCAATCCACAGCTGGGGGCTCACCCAGCTGCACCTATCAGAGGAGGGGGCATACTATGGTGCTCAGGACTGCCCCGTGATGACCGAGCTGCTGGCAAGTGGGAAATTTGAACTGGCCAATGGGAACCGTGCTTACGAGTTCGTCTACGAGCTCCATCTCGGCAACGGCATCCCCTGGCCAGCACTATTCCTCCCACTGGGTAGGCGCCTCAGTGTCTGCGGGGAACAAAGGCTCTCCCCGCTGAGAGCCCATCCCCAGACCTGATACACTGCCCTTCTCCGCTCACCAAATGTCTTCACACCCTGCCGCTCCCAGCCTTTGTCTCAATCCATAATGCACCTCGGCTGATTTAATAACCAAGTCTGCCTCCATAGAAATTAATCCACATTACCCGCAAAACAAGTCTGATAGCTGGGGGAAAATACAGTTGTACAGGAATGAAAGTGCTTTTACAATATATACATCTCCTGGTACCTTTTTCCCCCCAATATATACATTAATTACTCCATTCCCGAACTCACAGTTATGATGCTATTTTCCATAAGGGGTTAAAACATGCAAAATGTATCCGCTATGCAAGGGCACATAGGCGGCCACACAAAAATGTTGCGCTAAGGTGGGGATCTAATTAGATAGAAAATAGTGCAAATTTGATAAATTATATTACTAATAAATTTAAAGTGATGTGAATATATACTTCTAATCGAATAATATAATAAATTCCTATATAGTGAACAGTGGAACAATATAAAGTGTAAATAACTTGAATCCAAAAAGATATGTCCAAATAGTTCCACTTGGTGATTAATCCAGAGAGGCACAAAATCCAACAAACCAGTCCTATGGAGCACTTTGCAGCTTCAGGAGAGTGGTATAGCCATCCACTGTAAACCTAAAAACACAAAACACAGAGAAGCGCAAGCTCCATAGCATAAATCTGTGTAAAAACAAGGTACCTGTATATTTATTAAGCAAAAGCAGTCCAAAGGAATTGCTCTTACAAGATTTAAAAAATACACATTCATGGGAGAGAAATCTCTGTGGGATGTCATCAATGGGGGTAGAAGAGCCCGGCAAATTCTGGGTGCACCTGATCAAATGAAAACCTCATGCAGCCTCATACAGCTCCTGTCACAAGCTGGCGCCTTGTTTCTGTGTCTCACAGAGCCTGTGTGGCTATCCTCCGTCACTGCATCAATTCCCAGCAAGGAAAGGGTCAGCTGGCTTGGCTGTATAAGTTGTCTCGGCTGCTACTAGTCCAGGAAATCCTCGTGTCACTATCCGTGCGTGATGATGTCACCACGTCCCTATGCGTTTCGTCACATAAAGTGACTTCATCACGGGATTAGAAAGTTACTTTGAGTGACGAAACGCTTCAGGACGTATGCAGCCTCAGTGCGTCACTATTGGGGGACGGTTTATCGTGGCCGGATCGCGTCTCTAGAGCTGCAGGAGGCTAACAGCACTTTATACTCATCGGAGTTAGCTGTTTATGCTGGCACTTTCTATGCTGTGGACCCAGGTTCTTCCCGGAGCTGTATAAGGACAGTTGAGGACACTATTTTCTGCTGCCGACGGCATACCAACCCGATGTGGCGGTTACTATCTGTGTTCACACATGCCTGTTTATATGCTTCCCTTGTGAGTAAGCCTGTTTCCTCCCATCCCCTATCCCTTTCCAATAAATGTCATAGATTTTATGCTATGGGCCGTGCGCTTTCTGTTCTTTTGTTTTATATATATATATATATATATATATATATAAAAAGAAAAGCATACATTACCAGAAACTGGCAAAAAGGAGATAGCACTCAGACAGATAAGTTCAGTAAGTGTATTAAAACACAAAGCACAAAAGTCCAACGTTTCGATCCCCCTGTAGGGTATATGTATATATTGTGATACATCACTATCCTCTAGGTGCTGGAATAGGGCAGCTATGGGAATTTCCAACACACAGAGAGTTAACTCCTAATTGCTCATGGAGTTTTGAATGAACAAGGAAGTGTTTTAAGGCAGACACAGAGCTGCCATGCTGAGAGACAGACTGCTGTTCCCAGAGAAAGGGGACAGAGAAGAGTTCTCCCCAGCAAGGAAAGCTGGAATAGCCCCCTAGGCCAGCTGGACGGTGGTCGCTGAAGCGGGGACGTCTGCTCCAAACCCTGGAGTAACAGTTACGCGAAACACTTTATTGCTGTTTTCAGAGACTGTATATGTTCAGCTATAATAGTACCTGTTTGGGGTGGTAACCAGCTTAGCTGTCCATCCAGGTAGTAAGGGTTGAAGCTGAATGTGTAGTTAGTCTCTTAAGAGGAGTAGGAGTTTATTTTATGATTTCGTTTTGACTTAAAGGGACGGTGGGCCTGTTAGTGTATTATTTATTCCTGTAAATAAACCCCATATAGAGAAATGCTACGTTTCCTGCCTTAATCTGGGACTAAAAGATGCTACAACGTGGTCTGGGCATCACTATATATATATATATATGCAAATACAACTGTATGCTCATCTGCATGTCTTAGGCAGGTCTGCAACCCCGCCTTTCCCCATTATCACCCAGCATACAGCACTTCCACTGCAGCAAGGGATTCTGGGAAATGACATGCAAATGAGCACACAGTGTCACTTTTTGCCTCAAAAACCATTTTTAACATGGTTCCCTATAGGCTTATATATATATATATATATATATATATATATATAAACATCACATAATAGAATATCGGTTTCACAAACAACTGTTCTTTGTTCAACTATTCATTATAGCAAGATGACTTACAAGAAGTGTTCAGTAGCTGTAAATGAAATGAACTAATTCATTGAAGCATATGCCCCATGGTTCAGTGTTTCTTAATCTACCATGACCTACTTTTCTAAACAACACAGTAACCATAGAGATTAATAAACGTATGAAATGGCTCTTATGACTTTCAGCTTTCAGAAATAATTGGCTCTCCACACTGTAGAGAATACATGTGATTCACACATTTTCCGGATGGTTGATTTACAAGGCTGCAGTCCAGCAAAAATTATAAACATATGCAAGTTACTTTATTTCTGATTAGCTCTTTAAATTAAATGGTCTAGGTGCAAATATTTGCTCCTGAATTGAAAACTGGTTGAAGAATAGACAGCTGTGAGTTGTCATAAATTGATCATATTAATGTTGGACTAAAGTTGTGACGTGCCTCAAGGTTAATACTTGGGCCAATGTATTTTAACATGTTTATGAAATACATTGATTTGGGCATAGAGAGCAAATTCTCCATCTTTACTTATGACACTAAATAATGTAAGTTAGTAAAATCAGAGCAGGACTTGGATACGCTGGAAAAAAGGTCGGGAAAACGGCAGATGAGGGTTAATACAAATAAAATGATGGTAATGCATTTGGTAAGCAACAATAAGCATGCTACCAATAAACTAAATGGATCTACATTATGTCAATCCTTGATGGAGAATGATTTAGGAGACAGCAGGCTTTGAAATACTACTTAATGTTGGGCATTAGCTGCAAAGGAACCAAGATATAATCACACATAAAAAAATGGTATAGTACATAAAAGGCAATATAGCATAATTTTGCCACTATATAAATCCTTAGTAAAACTACACCATAAATATTGAGTGCAGTCTCTCCATTAAAAAAAAACTCGCTGTAGAACTAGAAAACGTGCAGGGAGGAGCCACCAAATTAATAAAGGGGATGTAAGGTCTTACTTATGAGGGAAGACTATCAAAATGAGGACTATTTACATTCTTAAAAAAAAGGCATAGAACAGGAAATATGTACGAGTGTGTATTTTTATTTGTGTAGCGCATTCCATGTATATAGCACAGCAGTAACACATGGGACACAATAATAAGAGACTTAATGGGAATAAGTGCTTCAGACATAAAAGCAAAAATTAGGAAAAGGAATCCCTGCCCAGAAGAGCTTACAATATAATAATTACTATTTATAAATATATTCAAGGTCAATACATGGATCTACTTTTTATCACAAGGACAGTCCAAAAATGGGACAGGGTCATACATTGAGATTAGAGGAAAAGAGATTTCACCAGAAGCAAATGAAAGAGTATAATGAGAGCAGTCACAAAGTCACAATGTGGAATATACTACATATGAAGACTGTAATTGCAGATACAGTAGATATCTGTAAGAAAATGTTAGATATCTAACTAGATATATTGTAATTTACAACCATGTGTAACAGTGTTTCTCCTCCCCCCCCAACAACCCCCCCCCCCCACAATCGCACATAGGGGCCATTACTGGGTGTGTGTGGTGCATACATGCTGGTAACAAGAGGGCTGAGTTGTCCGCAATGACTTTGGGACACAGGAACAGGCTTCTGGGGTCCATACCCCAGATAATACTTAGCAGTGCAGCGCCTCCATCTTCTGTAGCTCCTGGGATCTGGAGATGATCACCCACAGTAGAACTTGTACTCTCCCCCCAGTTAGATCACACACCAGGCCGGAGGTATATTGCAAACAGGAACGGTTTATTACTACAGTCGTTGCAGTAATACACAGCTACTCAGCAGTCTTCTGCCAGTTACAGTCTATTTACTCACATCTATCACTGGAGATGGTCCCTAGACCGTCACTAAAGGCCAAGGCCACCCGCAGCTGTCCTAACTCTTCCCCACCTCCCTAGCGGAGGCAGAGGTATAATCACGCTCACTCCTCCCCGCAGGGAAGAGCACATAGGTAGGCCCCAATCTCAGGCTCCCAGTCGTGTGACCTGCCTTCCTCAGGGGGAAGGGACAACCTTAAGTACAGCCAGAAGGCACGCACCCCGTTGTCCCAGGTACAACAGTATGTACCACCCCCTGCTGTCACTCAAGTGCAGTACCAAAGGTGAAGGGAAAACCCCATACCAACTACTGGCAAGCCTGTAAATACCAGGGTTTACTGCCAGCCCATTGGGTAGAATAGTAGCCAGGGGGTACCCCGCTACACATGTATAACTGTGATTCCCAAGAGGGAGTTCATGAGAAGGTGTCTCCAAGGGGTTGGCTCAAAAACATAATTGAATGGTTGATCCCAGGCGGTATAGTGGGTTTCTGAGTCCGTGTGGGCACTGCACACTTAGTAATGCCCCAAACGGCACCTTAGCATGGGGGGTTATGCTGTCAATTACAGCAGGAGCTTCCAAAGTCTCTCCCCACAATGCTGTGCATCTACAGCAGCAAGGCATTGTGTGGCGTGACTTTGTAAGCTCCTGCAGTAGTTGATGACACTAGGATCCATAAAACAGTTTTGTTAGCAATATTTTGAGTAGACAATAAGATTTGGGGTTCATGGAACAAGCATTTTCTAGTATTTTCTAGTATGGGGTTACACAGTGAACCACTCATAGAACACCCCCCATATATTTCAGGTTACAATGTTTAAATACTAATGCTTGCCACATTTTTTAAAGAAGACATTGATAACTTATTAAACATTACTAAAATTTGTTAAAATTCAGTCCCACATGAAACGTAGGAACTTATTCTACAGGGTATATCCCCCAAAATGTCTAATTGTGTTGTTTTCTAACGAAATTGTCTATTAAAGAAAAAGGAGGGAGGGAAGGGGAATTTATCATGTAGTAATTCTGACTTTCTTTTTTCTCTCTTTAGGACTTGTTTATATTACTTGATTTGATAGGAGCTGCAAACCCAGTATTTCCAAGCTACTTTCAAAATACTATTCGATGGTTTAACAGACTTCAGTCAATTGGTAAAAGTTTTGTGCTATAAATGTTGTTTGTTCATGGGGAGGACTAGTTTGTAAATGGAACTGCTTTGTATGACTTTGTTTTGAGAAAAATTATCACTTTTGAGTCACAATCATTTTTGATTGTCATCAATAACATTAGTGATTTCCCATAGTGTTTTGGGTCATGAAATCTTTTTGTTTTTTTGTTTTTGCCTAAAGACACCCAAGCCACTAGATCAGTGTTTCTCAACCAGAGTGCCACGGTACTCTGGTGTGCCACGATTCTCTACCAAGTGTGCCACAACCCCAGGGGAAACACTCAGCCTGCTGCTCAGTGGACACATAACGTGCGGTCTAAAGACAAGAGGCTGCGACCCACCTGTCCTGTCCAAGCACGGAACAGAGGAGAGAGAAAAGAAGTGGATTGCAGCCTCTGTGTCTCCAGACATTGTGGGACGAATGTACTGCACAGCTGACATGTTTGAGGCATGTGGGAAAGTGTGGCAAATGAGGTCTGATAAGGGTGTTGGGTGCCTCTGTTAAAAAAACGTTGAGAACCACTGGTCTAGATGCACTAAACTCTGTTAAGCCACTTAACGTGATATTAACATCTAGTAACATGATGTTAATGCTAACGCAGTATCCACTAAAGTCGTTAATGTAACCCTTGGTGTAGTGTTAATATTAACCGCCATTATCATGAACATACCCTATACATTAAAGTCAATATTAACGTGGCTAAATAATGTTGCTTTAAAAAGGTGAGAGCTAAATTTGGCGTTAACTATGACATTACCAAGTCAATACCTTCAGATATGTTCATTTAAATTACTTTGATTTACTCTGTAATATATTAATCCCTTTGTTGCCTATGTGACCATTTTGCCAGTTGCAACCCATGTCTAGATGACCACTAAGGGCTACAGAAGGGTTAATATGCACCTCAAAGTACACTAACTACCCCTCTTTACTAGGACATTGCCAAGATTATAAACCCCTATGTTTTATAAATCCTTATGGCATGTAAGTGGCTAAGTCCTACCACCCCTCTCCCCACCCCACCCCATTCTGTGGGCCCAACCACACACCAAGGGGGGTTCTTTTATTAAATTCTCCTTCTTATATAATGCTGACAATTGCTAACATATTCAACTCGTACTTAGAACCAAATGATGTAAATGTCACAAACAGTTCACGTACAGTATGCATAGAAATCCTTCTTGGGATTAATGAAGTAGTAAAGGTTAGATACTAAGGGTAATTACCCTGAAAACTTAAAGTAATACCACAACAAGAAAATAGCCATAGTACTCAATTCAAACAGGTATATTATTATTATTATTATTATTAATATTACCTAATGCAAATTCAACAGATTAAAAGACAAAGGATCAACATTTCAGCCACCTACTGGTGCCATCATCTCTCATAAACAGGCTACTTTGGTCATGAAAACTGCACATTTTTACGTATATAATTACTATTTGAATATGTGTTACCATGAGTGACAGGTTAACTAGTGTCCGTGGTCTCAGGACAGACCTAATGTAACTGTGGTAACCTGAAGTGTTAACTTTTGGGTGAGTCTTTTTTTTTTTTAGGTTTAGATACAACTACAATTAGGATACAGTAATTTAAAGTGTTGTTGGCATTAATGACATAATTACTTTTCATAATTCATAGCTCTTACATAATTCTTAGTAGCATAAGGTTTATGCTTCTACCAAAACAGGACTATTACACAATTAGGATTAGTTTCATTTCATTTTCATCTCACATCACAAAGCACACTCAGCAAAGGCTGCCTTTGGGGTATTGTGTCAGTCCGTTTATCTTCATTCACCCTATTTATGCAGCTAATACTGTTGGACATGTAAGTATTGTTGTTGCCAATAAATATTGTGGTGATACAAATTTGAACGGACACTTAAGTGTTGCATTATGAGCCATATTATCTCAGAGAATATTACCACTTTTAAAATGTGTTTATTCATGTACAGTATATCGTATACCTATGGCATACACTAATGTGTGTTCATTGCTTAGTAATGTAAATTACTATATGAAAAAATTGCAATGAATAATACATTTCTACTTTTATTCCAAAACTGATATTTCCAATTTCAGCATTTTTGTAATTTAAAAGAGCAAATAAAAATATCACTTGTGAGCACATCCACATGTCTCAGACAGGTCTGCAAACCTGCCTTTCCCCAATATCTCTTAGCATTCAATGCTTCCACTGCAGCCAGGGATTCTGGGTAATGACATGCAAATGAGCACTCGGTGTGTCACCTTTTACTTCTTGTCCATTTTAACATGGACCCCTATATGCTTTTGCTAGCCATATCACACATCATTTTCAGCCAAAAATGGACAACCAGCAAAAAGTGGCACTCTGTGTGCTCATTTGCATGTCATTACCCAGAATAACTGTCTGCAGTGGAAGCATTGTATGCTAAAATATAATGGGGAAAGGCAGCTTTGCAGACCTGTCTGAGAGATGTGAATGTGCTCACAAGTAGTATTTTTATTTGCTGTACACTGTACGGTAGAGGGTTTTGTCATCTTTTTACTCAACATAACTTATTTTGTGTTGTGTCATTTAAAATAAATAATTGGGCAAACTGTTGGTGCTAATCAACAAGAAGGCCCTGAATATCCTTGACAAACTGGATACACAGTGGTAGAAAATGGGGTTGATAAAGTTCGTGTTGTAAGGAAACATGCTTGTAAAGATTTTGGCAATTCGCCAACTGGACATGCTTAACAGATATACACACTGCTAGAAAATGTCCCAATGAATTTGAAACGTTCAAAATCTTAATTACAAAATATACAGTTTTAAAGCAGTACATTTTAAAAGTATATATATATAATATATATATATATGTGTATGTGTGTAGGCACCCCCCTGAGGAAGATCCCCCTGTGGGATCGAAACGTTGGACTTCTGTGCTTTCTGTTTTAATACACTTACTGAATTTACCTGTCTGAGTGCTGTCTCCTTTTTGCCAGTTTCTGGTAATGTATGTATATATATATATATATATATATATATATATATATATATATATATATATATATATATATATATATATATATATATATATATATATAGTGAGAGAGAAAGATTAGGTGTGCAAAATGTGACAATAGTAATTAAAATGTAACACTAGATGCTGCCACAGTGTATAGGTTATACACAATAACCAGAAATATACAAGGGAAGGAAAAGAACATAGGCGCAAATAGTGTTAAGTCAGATGATAATAGCCAGATCAGAATAACAGGGACATATCTGATTAAAAAATGTACGTTGAAGTAACCAAGTATAGGATGAATCTGAAAAATTAAGAAAATGGCAAATATGGTGAAGTATGCTTGTATTGAGCTACAACGCAAACAGAAGACAGCTACTTACAAAGTAGCAGACGATTCAGGCATGTAGGATATATAATCCTCTCTTTAGTGCGGTGCTTGTTTGTAGCTTGTCCGGTCTCCACGAGGAACGCCAAAACGCTGAACATGATCACAATTGCCTCCAGTCGTTTGCTCCAAGTCCTCCAAATCTTGTGATGACCGCGAGTATGACATCAGGGAGACCTGGAGAATCCATACACGGGAGAGATTATAGGAGCGATGGTCAATACTTTAGCGCATATAAATATATGTAGCTAATAATGGTATTGCAGAGAGTAAATGAGAAGGCTGGAAGGATATATCAAAATAGCCTTAGCACTACGCGTTTTGTCTTAACACAAAGACTTCATCAGGGGTATAAAATAACATCAGCAATGAGTAATTTATATAAGGGATCCTAATCCATGATGGGTTAATAGTCAGACCAATCGTTAAACACACTGCATGATACATAGAGATATGAACAAACAAAAAGAATAACATAATAATATATTCAAACCCATGTTAGAAATAGATATTAACTAATAAAAAATGTAATACACAATAATATAATAAAAATATCTACTTGAGAAATATACAATAAGACTTACATACTGTATATAATATAAAATAAAAAATGCAAATAATGCAATCACATGTTGATAAACAAATATGAAGGAAGCAAATAATGCATGGGACAGAGCCAGACAGAAAATCTTAAACTACAGGCATGTTGAATATGAATTATACAGATAAAGATTGATATAATATCTATATACTGTATTGATAAGATATAAGGGATGTCCATGATGATATTGAGAGCAAATAGAACAAAATATATTATTGCAAAAAGGCACCCAAATTAATATCTACTTTGAGACCTAGTGGAACCAATGTTTTTACAGTATGGATCCATCTAGTCTCAAGTTTTGAAATAGCGTTGATATTCCAGCTAGCGAGTCGGAGTGTCAAGTAAGTACCTTCTGAAGCAGGTGGTCCCCGGAGCTAAAATTAATGGGGTTCAGCTCCGAAGACCCCCTGCTTCAATCCTATGTAAAAAAAATCAAAAAAGGAAAAGAAAACGTCCCTTTTGGATTGCCGCTTTAAGGCGTATCAAGAGAGGAAAAGATATCAAACTCATGCTATTCACAGATGGCAGCTCTTTACTTCTAAACTATAAATTTAAATCCCTGATATTTGCAAAATAAGTGAGGTCTTTAGCTCATTTTTGGGCTCTACGTTTATATTGAAAAATCTGAGCTATTCAAATTGTTTGGGAATTTTCATTCCTGTACATCTGACCAGACTTTATGCACTTTAAGACCATCTTTAAAAAAAAATTTTTTTTACCAATTGCTGATGCTCTGGTCAAATCTAAAACTATGTCTTTTGGGGAGATGTGCTGTACTTAAGTCTATTATCTTTCCAAAATGTACTTATATAATGCAGATGCTCCCTCTTTTGATAACAATTAAAGATACCAAGATATATTTGTTAAAATAGTTCTAATTGTATTTGGAACTATAAAAAACATAGCACGTATAGAAGTATTTACCTAAAGTGGAGGCCTAGCCATGCCTAATATTACATTATTCTACCAAATGTCATTATTCAGGTATTCAGTGAATTGGGTCACTAAAAGAAGTGCTTATACAAACTGTAGTATAGAAAGTGAGCTATTTGATCCTTTTGACCCCTCTTTGTTCCTACATTGCTCACCAAATAAAATCCCTGATGAGTTGTTAAGGAATATTCTGTTTAGGGACAAGCACAGAGCTTAAACATTTTTTTGGAAACGTAATGGTGGAAATCCACGATACATCAAATACACGTTAATAACCCAGAATGTCCTGAAGCTATCGAAAATCCACTTTTTCGATTCCTGAGAGTAAAAAGGGCTGAGACATGTAAAATATTACCTGGACCACGGGCCAAATACTATTAAATCTTTTGAACGACTAATGAAAAACTTAAACCTCACAAATAAACATTGTATGACATTTCATTCATGACCTTCTTTGTCTACGTTCCCATATATACAGTAAGAACAAAATGTCCTAAAGTCCGCTTCTGGTATTCCCAACACTTCTAAATTCAAAACCCATTTTCTATACTCCCCTGTAGTCTCCATCAAAGCTCACTCAAACTTTGCTCATTGTTTTTGTTTCATTTTTTTTTCTCTCCATGCAGTGGAGTAAATATGTACAAATAATAATAGTATAACATTGGTAGTGTAGGAACCTGCTGAGTGGGTGTATCTTGACATGGCGGAAGGCTTAACATGTTTTGGCCAAAAGATTGGACTAAATTATATGCTTATGAGAAGGAAAAATATAATGAACAAAATGTGTCATATTGCATACAGTATGCATTGTTTTCTGTTTAATTTACTTTGGTGTCATATCACTGACTCAATATAATGTAGATTAAGCCCCTAGAATAAGCAAACATAGTCAGTAACTAGATTTTGGCAGAAATGTGTACGGTGTTTCTATGTTTTACTCACATACTGTATGATTGTGCTCTACAATTAGATTGTAAAGCGATTAAAAATACGTTGTATTTTGTTATTAACAGGATGCTGTACATTTTTTGTTACAGAGCGAAGACTCCACAGTCTGAATGTACTTAAGAACCATCCTTCTGAAGTCCAGTATTTTCAAAATAATTTGCGTGCAGGACAGGTTGATGATGACCATGTGCCATTTTTACAAAGGGGTAAGACAAATTCATCTTAAGTGTATCAACATATGAGGTAGAGAATTTCATTATTCTTTATGGAAATCCAAAACAGCCTTCAAATGTAAACAGAGCAATGAACAAGCCATAGGAAATGTATTTTATCCTACATAACTGGTTGATGTATATCGAATGAATAACATTAAAACGAATAAATCATATCAGTAAAACCCAGAGACACCCCCTTGTTGTGATTTGTTTAATTGGGGTACAAGACATGAGAGTGAGGATCCAAAGTCTAGATAGGCAAAGGCTTGTGTGGTGACTGCACCGTACATAGAATTATGCAGAAATCACAAGTCCATATGCAATATAGATTACAATCTAATATTTTGTGCCTATGCACAGGAAGATAAATTGACCTGCCCAAGGATCTCAAGAAGGGGATAAATATTTACTTAGTAGTTTTCTGTCATAAAACACATTAGGCAGTACAAGACTCTATACAGTCTGTTCAAGTAAATGAATCCTGAGTAGGAATGTGTTTTATGACAGAAGACTGCTACAAACGGCTAAATATAGCCCTTAATCCAGTTCTACTTGTGGCAGGTGTCTTAAAATGCTGCAGGCCCTTCAATTTTGCAGACAGCCAAACCCCTACCCTAAACCCTTTCCCTAAATCACCCTACCCTAAAGCCTATCCCTAAATCACCTTACCCTAAACTCCTTTCCTAAAACTCGGTACCCTAAACCCTTTCCCTAAAAACCCTACCCTAAGCCCTTGGCCTAAAAATCCCTACCCAAACCACTAAAACCCCCTTAAATTAACACCCTACCCTAACTGCTAAAAAAACCCTTCAAATTAACCCCTCTACCCTAACCTGGAAAACATGTGGTGTTCGGCCAAGTCGTAGAGGGCATGGATATTGTCAAAAAGATAGAGGGTTACGGCTCCCAAAGTGGCAAAACTAGCAAAAAGGTTGTAATCGCCAACAGCGGACAGCTTTAAAGTGTCCCCCTTTTGTTTGTTTTGACCAAATGTACCATTCCACTCTCAACTCCTCCCTATCCTCTGGCACTTTCCCTTCATCCTTTAAGCATGCAATTGTCACACCAATTCTTAAAAACAACACCCTAGGCCACATGTGCCTTACAACAAACCTGCTGTTTGCCTCCATACTACTAGAATGCCTCATCGTCTGACGCATCAACTTTCTTAATTCCCATGCCCTCCTGTACTCTGCAATCTAGATTTTTGACAGATTACTCAGCTAAAACTGCCTTGCTGAAATCACAAATGATCACAATGAGGCAATATCTAAAGGTTATTTTCCCTGTTTATTCTACTTAATCTCTCTGCTGCTTTTGATAATGTTGAACGCTGTCTTCTTATTCTACACTGTTGATAACTGAAACATTGCTTTAACTTGATATACTGTAATGTCAGACAGGATCACAAAAGACCACACTAGTCATTCAAGAAGGGGTAAAAGATTCTCCCCTAATTCTCATGAGAATAATGTAATAAAGTGGGACCCACAGCACTCAAGCAGAAGAAAATCAATTGCAGAAATTTAAAAAATCCATTTTAGTATCAAAGAGATTGAATGTCACAAAAATGTACAGATAGTACATACAGTGTTTCAATACTACCTACAAACATCTAGAAAAAACAGACACAGGAAAATGCGTAAATGTAGGACACTATAAATGACTAATACTGCCAATGTCACATACAAAAGAACTCTGAAGTGTCACAGAAATAGAAAAGAATCGCCAAAACATATGAGGCTATATACAACTAAGTAGAGGGGGGCTACATTACGAGCACTAAGACCTTCTTTATGCCCGTTACCACATCTTTGGGGGTGCTTTCCTGGTGAATAGTCCTCTGGCTCATATAAGAAAACCTTCTTTTGATCTGCATCACTTCCCAGTAATTTGGAGCATATGTCATCTGCCTCTGTGTTCCACGGCTGCGTCCGCCTCTGTGAGTGTGTGTGCATGATCCTGGCGAGAGCCAGTCGCCAGGATTATATCAGGTTTATACCCACTTCACATTGTGGCTCTTATGATGTTTTTCTCTCAAATATTATTTTAGACCTTTGTTACAACACCGTCATTGAAATTTAAAGGAAATGTCATAGTCTTCATTCAGACTATTCGGTGTTCTATTCTCCAATATATTCATCCATCTAACTTCTCTTTGTAAAAGGAGGCGTTTCCTGATGCCTTTGCTTTGTGGTAACTCCACTCCATCAATAACTTGCAATCGTAGTTGAATTACTAAATGTCCAGCTTGTATTAAATATCTGGAGATCGTAAATTTCAATCTACCTTGGCTTGGCCTATGAGATCCCGCTACCTGGTCACCTGGGGGATACCCACACAGAAGCCCTTCTGACAAATAATTTTTACTGGTCGGCGGTTGCACAGTCGTGGCAACATCCTGCCGCACTTGTGACACCTGTCAGCGAGTAGGCAGACATGGAGATCAGACAAAAACCCCTGTGACCGCTACTGGTGATTGGGGAACTCTTCTATCAGGTGGTGGGTGATGATCTCCATTCAAACAAACATAACGTGCATCAAAAGTCATGGTGATCTGTGATCTTTTGACATGTTTGCAGGTACAATAATGGCGGCTACATCTGTAGCTGCTGGACTGGGGCCGACAAAAAACAATTATACTTTTAACTTTCATGCACTTTAGGGAAAACTGTAGGCTGAAAAAACTGGGAGACCACATGTACCCTCATATTCTAGCTTCCTCAATAATATCTCATTTGTTACGGCAATCTTGTAAAATAAGATTCAAACCTACTGTGCCATTAAAACGTATATAATTCTCTCATTTTAAATGGTATTGGTATAGAAAAACATGCTTACACTAAATGTGAATTGTCTTTCATCTTCTAGGTGTACCAGTCCTGCATCTCATCCCTTCTCCTTTTCCAGATGTGTGGCACACTTTTGACGACAATGAAGAAAATCTTGATTCTGTAACTGTTGACAACATCAATAAAATCCTACAAGTGTTTGTGTTAGAATACCTCAACATATGATATGCACACACCTATAGAAAAGCTAAAAATAAATGTTACCGGTTTCTGCATTTCTTTTGTTTCAGTGGGTAGTTATGTGGCGCAAAAAACACGCATATTAATCTTCTAGAAGTATAAATTCATTGCAGGTTGTTTGACCTTTTATTTGTAGATACAGTTACACATCTGCTTTCAAGACTTTGCAAATCTGTTCCTTTGATGCATTTAAATATACAAAGAAACATACAGATTTGAATTCCTTGTACTATGAAATCTATGTGACCATGGTAATAAAATGCTTTTAGAATATGTACAGTAGATAAAGAAATAGATTTGTCAACTTCAGGTATTATTTGTTGGAGACCTGTATTTTAGCTATAGTATCCGTACCTATTAGAGTTGTTTCATGCTCTCTCCAATTTGTCCATTCCATTTTTCCAGTAGTTCTATCATGTTTTTGATACATAGTTATAATTTGTCATTGTACTTTCTCTTGTCAACAGTGACCAATAGGAACACGTGGTCAAATTGTAAATTAATGTAAAGCCTCTAAATGCTTAAAAATATATTTATTTACTTTGAAAAAAACAACAATCTATCTGCAGATTATACCTCAATGCATATGTAATAAATCTTAAGTATGAGTGCTGCTTTAAATTTTGTAATTTTGTTTCATATTCTAAATGCTTTATAAAAGTTAATAAGCCAAAACATTTGATTTTTTTTTAATCTTACATAATTGTTTGAAATACTGCAAGTTAGTATACCAAATGAAATAAATATAATGTTGTTTTTGTCTTGTTTTAATTACTATTTACAGGCATACCCCGCTTTAAGGACACTCACTTTAAGGACACTCGCGAGTAAGTACATTTCGCTCAATAGGCAAACAGCAGCTCACGCATGCGCCTGGCAGCACGTCCTGAACAGCAATACTGGCTCCCTACCTGTACCGAAGCTGTGCCCAAGCGGGGAGGCTATGGAGCCTGTTACACATACGTTATTTACATCAGTTATGCACGTATATGACAACTGCAGTACAGTATATGCATCAAAAGTGGGGAAAAGGGAGTGCTTCACTTTAAGTACATTTTCACTTTACATACATGCTCCGGTCCCATTGCGTTCGTTAATGCGGGGTATGCCTGTACAGTGTTTTCCTCCATCTACTAGCCTGTACGGACAGTGATACAAAACCATTAAAAAGGATGAAATGCAAAAAGCTTTCCCCAAAATTAGCTGAAGAAAAAAGAACTAATTTAAATTGAATTTATTGGAAATGCTTAATGTACAAATCTGTTAGCATGCTGCTACTGTATACTGATTTTCTCAGCTCAATATGTTATTCTCGTGTCAAATACATAATGATATTTAAAAATATGTTTTCTCAATTCTTCGAGTCAGTAAGCATCCGAACTATGATATTAAGATATCAAAGTGTTCTATGTTATATCTTCTCTTTTAACCATAGAACAAGTATAATGTTTCTGTCAAAACTCTATTATGTACATGTGCAAACAATCTTACCAAGTGTGAGCTATCTGAGCAGTTATATATCTATGTTGCTCTCCGGGGGGAAAATGAGAGAAGAATAGTTTAGAGTCTGAATATCTCCCACCCTTCTTTCTATGCATACTACTGAATACCATTTAACCACAATAGGGCACTATTATTGCTTCTCTTTTTCAATCTGAAACTCACCAGGGCTTTATCCCCTGTACCCAATTTTCCAACTCGATCTGTCCATGAAATGTCTGTGAATTGACGGTATAATCTCTGTTCTTCTAATGTAACCATGTATTGTTATAACTCTGTGACCAGGACATACTTGAACGATGTAACTCTCAATGTATTACTTCTTGGTAAAACATTTTTATAAGTAAATTAACAATTTACCTATAACCAAGAATACATGCATTTAATTAGCATATTTCCAGCACCATATAAAATCCATGTAAATCAGGAGTGGCCAATGTGACTGGGAGTTGGAGCCAGAATTTATCAGTGTCATTGTCAAAGGGCTGCAATAAAAAATAAACAAATGAATACCTAAATCATTTATTACACAGACCCCCTCTCCCCCCCCACACACACACTCACCTCCTCTTTCCTCTTTCACATTCTCTCCCAACCCCCTCTTTCACTCTCCCCCCCCCCCACTCAATTCTTCTTCCCCTCCACCCCAATCAATTCTTCCACCCTCCACCCAACTCAATTCTCCCCCCACTCCACTCAATGTTTCCCCTGGTTTGGACATTGGCAGCAGGACTTTATAACGGATTTTCATTTTTAGTGCCTTTTACTGGTTGTTTTAATATCGTTGTGGTTTATTATCTCTGTGGTTTTACTGTGGTTCTTAGTATATTAGGAGATCCAAATGTTAAAGTGTTTTAGCGCTTCCTATACTGTCTTCAGTTTGTCATGAAAAGCTACCGGCATTGAGGTACCTCTTGAGGCTTTGGTTGTGATAGGCTGGAAAGGGACTTTTCCTCCCAGTCTTGCAGAGAGAGACGGGGGAAGTAAGTTAGCCCTTACACAGGGATAGGCGGTTTGTTTATTTTTGTTTTTGTATGCTCATTGTTTATAGGGACAGGCTAAATAAAGCCATGTTTTAATTTCCCCAAAACTGTCTCCTTGTGTGTACGTCTGCACCTCCCTCTTATACTCCATTTCTTCTTCATTCGGATTTCAAGATTCTTACCCACTCCTAGAGTCTCTTAGGTGGAGCATGACCAGCTGCACGTGAAAAGATCCAAGTGTAGAAATGCTAAAACAGCAGCGCAAAGCCAAGGGAGCCAGGTTAGGGTGTAATAAAAATATATTTTTTATTAATTCATCACCATAAGGAGGTATAGGAACCCTCCTACACGATTCACACCTAAAGTGTGCTTTATCATAAAGCACCCTTTAGGTGCAAAACACTTAGGAGGGTTCTTATACCGCCTTCTGGTGATTATTTAATAAAAAATATTTTTATTATAACCTAACCTGGCTCCCTTGGTTGTGTGCTGCTGTTGTAGCATTTCTACACTGGTTCATGAAAGAGCCAGGTTGCTGACTACTGACCGTTGTTGTGGCTGCAGCAGGGGCCAGGGTTGCCACCTTCGACTGACGGCCAACCCGGAGATTTTTATTTTATTTTAAATGACACTGTTGCCATGACAACGGCACGCCACACAACGTCACGCGGCGTCATTTTGCCATGACAACGTGGCACCGCATCACGTCATGACATGTGGCATCTCATTGTCATGGCAACGGGAATCACGTAATGCTGTTACGTCACGTGACGTTCCCGTTGGCATGGCAAGGCAGCGCCATTTTACGCCGCGCAGCCTTATTGACAGTAGTTGTAGGGGGAGATGCCGAAGACATTGCTGTTGCAGGTACGGTTGCTGCGTTAATGGTACATGGAATTGTATATTAGCTTATGTCATTTCTATTATTTATAACCAACACTGATGACAATCTCACAAAACATCTTGAATCACTAGTGGCGGTAGCAGCAGCAGCAAGTTGCATACACACACATATACATTGTGTGTGTGTGTGTGTATATACAGACACACACACACACACAAACACACATATACACACACACATATATACACACACACACACACACACACATATACACACACACACACACATATATATATATATATACACACACACACACACACACACACACACACACACACACACACACACACACATATATACACACACACACACACACACACATACACACACACACACATATATACACACACACACACACACACACATATATATACACACACACACACTATAAATATATATAAATATATATTTAGATACATCCCAGTGCACCTTAGTAATAAATAAACAAACTTGAAGCAGGGGAACAGGCACTTGAAGCAGCAGCCCGAGCAGGAGGAGGAGGAGCCAGAGAGGACGGAGTGACAGTGTGATTCAGTGAGCACTGAGCAGCGTGGCATCGCAATGCAGGGCAGGACAGGAACCGGTGAGTGACCTGTAGCTGGCTGCAGTGGAGACAAAGAAAGTCAAGGAAGACTTGACTTCCGAATTGGGGGTACTTGGGAGCGCCCGTGTGTGTGTGCGCACGCAGCACGCTCCACCACAGCCATCCAATCCTCTGCCGCCCGGCTCCTGTCATTGCGCACCACTGCTCACTGCCGTCCAGACCACCCGCCCACCCGGAGATTTCAGGGACAAACCCGTAGCCCGGAGAAAGGGATGCCAAACCCGAAGTCTCCGGGTGAAACCCGGAGAGGTGGCAACCCCGGCAGGGGCTCATGCACATTAATTACTGAAGGGACGCATGTGGGCAGGGCCGTAGACAGATTTGCCAGGGCCCAGGACTAGAGTTAAGTCTGCCCCCTCCCCCCCCCCCCCGTGTCAGCAGTCTTGTGAGCCCCCCTCCCCCCCTGCAGTTCACACCTCACCTCACACCTTTTTAACTTGTTTATTACAGACCCTGAGGTTGGCATCGAGAGCAAAGTCTCCATCTTTGCTGATGATACTAAATTGTGTAAGGTAGTAGAATCTGAGCAGGATGTAATTTCTCTTCAGAAGGACTTGGAGAGACTGGCAACGTGGGCAGGTAAATGGCAGATGAGGTTTAATACAGATAAATGTAAGGTTATTCATTTGGGAAGCAAGAATAAAAAGGCAACTTACAAATTAAATGGGGATAAATTGGGGGAATCCTTGATGGAGAAGGATTTAGGAGTGCTTGTAGACAGCAGGCTTAGCAATAGTGCCCAAAGTCATGCAGTAGCTGCAAAGGCAAGCAAGATTTTATCTTGCATTAAACGGGCAATGGATGGAAGGGAAGGGCAGCCAGGAAGAATAAAACCTGAGCAATTGTATCATATAAAATTGTTAAAGCCTTGGAAGGATAGGGAAGTCCTGGTTGCTTTAAAGCCATTAGAACTTCCCACCACTGATCGTCAGGGAACATACCAGACACTTTGGAGCCTGTACACCAAAAACAAGAAGTCAGGGATTTTGTCAGGAGAAATAGAGATGTTTTCTCTGTGACCCCAGGGAAAACTAATGTCATTAAACATGACATAATAACAGAACCAGGAAAAATGTTAATCTTAAACCATAAACCATAGAAGAGAAATTCCACCGCTCACCTATATATTAAATGTCCTATGTGTAATAAGGTAGGTGCATGGAGGTGTATCATTATATAGCCACGAGATCTCAAAAAGTATTGAGTAAAGAACCCCACTTAACTGCACTCATAACCTCAAGGTTATGAGTGCAGTTTAGTGGGGTTCTTTACTCAATACTTTTTGAGATCTCGTGGCTATAATCTTAAACCATATAGGATTGCTGAAGCCCAAGGGAGGCTATAAACGTAGAGGTTGAAAAGATGTTAAAACTTGGGGTAATCAAAGAATCACATAGTGGGTGGAACAGTCCTATTGTGCTAATTCCAAAACCTTATGGCACTTTAAGATTCTGCAATGATTATCGCAAGTTAAACCGTATTTCTGAATTTGACTCATACCCAATGCCTAGGGTTGATGTGTTAATAAAAAGTTTGGGCAAAGCACGTTACCTGACAACTCTAGATCTAACAAAGGTTATGTCATGTCCCTCTCACTGAACAGGGAAAAGAGAAAACTGTTTCAGTATACAGTATTACCATTAGGGCTGTATGGTGCCCCGGCCACATTCCAGAGAAAGATGGACAGGATTCTAAAACCCCATACTAGATATGCGGCGGCATACCTGGATGATGTTGTTATCCACAGTGAAGACTGGGAGTCCCATCTCCCAAATGTTCAAGCAGTACTTAATTCCATTTGCACAGTTGGTTTAACTGCTAATCCTCCCAAGTGTACCATTGGCCTAGAAGAGGATATTCAATTGGGAGAGGATTGGTTAAAGTACCGGTAGCGAAGGTGGAAGCTATACAAAACTGGCCCCAGTCACTTACCAAGAAACAGGTAAGAGCATTTCTAGGTCTAACGGGTTACTACAGAGGGTTTATCCCAAATGTTGCCGCCCCTTTAACAGACCTCAGAAAAGCCAGATTCCCAGTTACAGTTAAGTGATCTCCAGAGGCAGATCAGGCTTTTAAGTCATTGAAAAAGCTCTCTGTGTCCAACCTGTCTTGATAACCCCAGACTTTTCTAGAGAGTTCGTAGTACAGTTAACAACATAGAGAAAAGAACCAACTTAAAGCACTCAATGACCCCTATAAAGTGTAATGATAATATTAAAAATAATCTTTAATGCTAAACTAATTAAAATAATGGGTGTTAAAATACATCAAATGACACACATATATGTTAACCCTAAGATGAGTATATATGACACTCCGTGTTAATGTAATAGAGGGACAGTTTGAGGTGAATTAGATCAGACGTGTCCAGAGAACTGTTATGCAGTATTCCCTAATAGTGGTAGCTAGGTATGAGCAAAGGTGGCAGTGGGGGGGGGGGGGGGGGCTGCAAAATCACCTGTCTAGGTAAAATACAGGTCTCAAGGTGATAGTAGTGAAATGTGAGACTGGTCAAAACGTAGCTATATATAGGCACGAAATAAATGCACACCAATCAGTGTGTGCTCACTAGGTATATAATATATTGCTTCAATGATGGAAGATCAATACTGTGTATTCTCCCACATGTGACCACCTAGAAAAACAGCTAATAAACTCCAAACGAATAAAGAGCTGGCTGTAATACACAGAATACAAATACTATGGCTAATAAGTTCCTATAAACGGTTTGGCTGTTGGTATACCTATGCACATATTCATGAATGTGCTACCACCGTTAGGAATGCTTCTGCCACTAATATAGCTGTGTATAAGTATAACGGCATCTGTCATGTGCACGTGCA
This sequence comes from Ascaphus truei, assembly GCF_040206685.1. Taxonomy (NCBI): domain Eukaryota; kingdom Metazoa; phylum Chordata; class Amphibia; order Anura; family Ascaphidae; genus Ascaphus; species Ascaphus truei. The sequence goes on along the minus strand of NC_134486.1, from coordinate 207,206,962 downwards.
CAGTCAGGACTTCCGTGGCAGCCTTCAGAATTGCAGTGCAATCAGCTGCTAGACTGCACACGTGTACTCCCTTCTATCCTGGGCAGGAGTCTGTGTGGTGACTCGGCAGCGTTAGGTGAGGTTGGGGCTGCTTTAACTCTTTGGATACACTGCTATATTAGTGGTATTAGTACTCTTGACGGTGGAAGCGCATTCATGAATATGTGCACAGGTATACACATGCCACACTGCTCATAGGAGTCTAGTAGCCATGATATTTATGTTTATTGTTGACAGCTAGTTATATAACATCCTGGAGTTTATCATCTGATTTTTAGGTGTTTTGCTTGTGGGGTATGTGTGACTGACTATCCATTTGTGGATTAATATATTATATGCTGAGTGCACCCCTTGATCAGTGTGTACATATTGCTTATTAGTAGGACTACAATTAGTCTCATATCTCCTATTTCCCCAGTTGTCCACCTTGGGACTTGTTTGACACTCTAGACAGGTCTCGTTATACTTATACACAGCTATATTAGTGGCAGAAGCATTCCTAACGGTGGTAGCACATTCATGAATATGTGCATAGGTATACCAACAGCCACACCGTTTATAGGAACTTATTAGCCATAGTATTTGTGTTCTGTGTATTACAGCCAGCTCTTTATTCGTTTGGAGTTTATTAGCTGTTTTTCTAGGTGGTCACATGTGGGAGAATACACAGTATTGATCTTCCATCATTGAAGCAATATATTATATACCTAGTGAGCACACACTGATTGGTGTGCATTTATTTCGTGCCTATATATAGCTACGTTTTGACCAGTCTCACATTTCACTACTATCACCTTGAGACCTGTATTTTACCTTGACAGGTGATTTTGCAGCCTCCCCCCCGACCCCCCGCCACCTTTGCTCATACCTAGCTACCACTATTAGGGAATACTGCATATCAGTTCTCTGGACACGTTTGATCTAATTCACCTCAAACTGTCCCTCTATTACATTAACCCGGAGTGTCATATATACTCATCTTAGGGTTAACATATATGTGTGTCATTTGATGTATTTTAACACCCATTATTTTAATTAGTTTAGCATTAAAGATTATTTTTAATATTATCATTACACTTCATAGGGGTCATTGAGAGCTTTAAGTTGGTTCTTTTCTCTATGTTGTTAACTTATTACGTCACCCATCAGCACCGTACCCCCATACATTTACTTAACATTTAGCTGAAGCGGGGTTCACCAATATAGTACTGTAGAGTTCGTAGTACAGACAGATGCTTCTGATGTGGGCTATGGGGCTGTACTTTCCCAAGAATACCAGGGTGAGGAACACCCCATTTACTTTTTGAGCAGAAAGTTAAACCCACAAGAAAAGAACTACTCCATAGTATAAAAGGAATGTCTGGCAATAATGTGGGCTTTAGAGGCTCTTCGTTATTACCTGTCAGGAAGAAAATTCAGGCTAATTACAGACCATGCTCCTCTTACTTGGATGTCCCAGAATAAAGAAAAAAACTCAAGGGTGACCAGGTGGTTCCTTAGTCTCCAGCCCTTTAATTTCACTGTGGAACACAGGGCCGGTCTGAAACAGGGAAACGCTGATGGATTGTCCAGGGTGCACTCCTTGATGTCCATGGTCGCTAGCCCCAGATGGAATGAGCTGGGAGGGGGGAGGATATGTGAGAGGAAAGGTGGTAAAATTGTAGAGGGGAGGTATACAACTCCTGCTTTGGCAAACTATACCTGCCCCTACTAAGGATTAAAGGTCCAGGGGAGGTTCTTCAAGCACAGCCAGGTGAAGATTACCTGACCTTAATTTAGAGTGTAAGAAAGGCCAGGCTGGATCAGTTCTCCCCTATTCCAGCTGAGGCTGCGCTTATAGTGCCGGTGACAGCGACGTCGTGGCAAAACAAATGCATTGCCGCTGACGCGTGCGCTTATAGTAAGCGCGACGCGACTGAGCAACGGATTGGTTGCGATCGCTGGAAGTCATCTCTATTTGATTTTCCAGCGACCGTCGCCTGACCGTAGCGTAGCGTAAGCGTAGCCTAAGGCCTCGGGCATGGTGCATCGGGCCGCGCTGATCCGCGCTCCTGCTCTGCCTCGCCTGCTCAAACTGGAGCTTTTTTGTGCCCTGGCAGGCGAGGTAGTGAGCGCTCTTTGGGGGTGGGGCGAAGGCATGGAGGAGGCGGAACGGAGGTGTGGCGGGAGGCGGGGCTAGTCCCTCGCTCCCATTGTATGTGAGCGGTCACGTGACTGCTCCTCCGCTCCCCTGAGCGGCAAATCTTAAATTTGCCTGTCTCCTCAAAATATCTGAGCCTCCGCATGCATGCGGAAACGTGCGGAAGCGACTACTAAAGCCACGCTGATGACAGATGCAGGGGGTAAGTGCATCTACTCAGCACAGCTCAGCACGGCCTACTGTACTATGTCCCAGGTCTTAGAGAGCTGGATGCTACAAACAGGCACTGGCCTGCAGAAGGTTTGTTTATACTGCAATACCCATGTTTTACTGTTTGGTAAGTGGGGAAGCCACCCAAAGATAGCTAGAGAATTGCTGTGTAGTTAATGCTTAGATAGAGCAAGGATTTATTTTGATTCTTTTGTTTATCCTGATTTTTGTTCGCTGGAGTGCCAAAGGAAATAAAAGACTTAAACCAGAACTGGATTAACCTGTGATTGCAGTTTACCCTAAAAGACAGTGGATTTTAAGGATCCCAGACAAGAACCCTTCAGCCAAAAAGGGGGTTTTGTCACAAGTTATACAACTGTTTACATCAAGAGGTTTTTTCCCAAATAATCTAGCCGTGAAACTGCCGCAGTATTGGTAATGAAGAACTGTTCCAGATTATCATCGGAAAATACAATTTTCAATAGGATATTGTTTTATTTGATCCAGCTGGTGGCGCTGCTGCTTTGCCCCAGTTTTGCAACATGGCAGCTTTGAAAAATTGCTTCTGGGCCCCCACGGTGGTACATTGAACAACGCCACTTTGAAGACGTTTCAAAGCAAATTTGGAGCAAAATTGATGCAAATTATATAATATTAATGATGTGTCTCTTCGCATCAATGTATCAAGGTTTTTGCTCCACGTGCGAGTCAGTTTGTGATGTGGGGACCACCAGTAGGAGGAGTTAGGGTAGAATTACACGATGCACAGGTCATGGAATGTATGATGTTCGGTGTGAATGCATCCTTTTATCCTGTATATGTGTCAACAAATATAAGCGTCATACAAATCTAAAGTGGTGTAAACTTGTCTAATCAACAATTTGCTACAAATGTAGGAAACTAGTTGTTTCCAATGCATCCAAATAAACCCCTATTCACACTTTCTTTACATTGATACATCTTCCCCAACATTGTAAAAACAATAATAATATCGAGGCTATGTATTAAAGTCTACCAGCTGCAACACTAGGGCAAAAGATGAGGCAAAAATGATCACCACATTTATCAAGGCTAAAATTCCATTACAAGCAATTTAGTTTTTTTCCCTTGGATCAATATTGTACTGTTTTGTTACCCCAGTTTTGCAGCCAGGAATCACATAACAAATACAAACCTGCGCCTCAAAAATGTCCAATAAATGCAGATGACAGGTTATAAAACCGTGCAATTTAGTCCAATCTGGAACATCCGGATCTGCTTATATTATCCACGAGGAGTGTCTCAGGACATGTGGGATTGGACAAATAAAGAAATCATACTGTACACTGCTATATACTAATCTAGACCAAATTACACAACATAGATGACTAATAACAGAACAAAACTAACAAACACACACACTAAACAATTAATAAAAATGCTGAAATAACCAGTTAAGCTAATTTATTAAAATATAGAAAGACAATATCTGTCTTAAAACACGTGAGATGTATCACGCTGCTCTTCCGGTTTTGCAAAAACCAGAATCCAACTTACAACAAGTAGGAGTTTATAGGGCACATCAAGCAGTGGGCAGATGACTACAGTACTAGTGGCTACTCCGCGGCACAGGGACCGTCTGTACCAGCTCTCCGGTGCCGTCTGTATGCTCCGTGCATTGAGCTCTGGTGCAGGAATAGACGCCCGGGGGGGGGGGGGGGGGAAATCCACAGCTTTTTAGCTGTTCTCTCAGTGTCTGTAAGGCTGCGCACGTGCCTCTCACGCAGTGTTGCCAGATAGTTCCCAAAAATACCACCCAATAACATCACGGAAATAGCCCAAAAGTATCCCAATAATAAATGATTACTGAATTTAGTGAAGCTTTATTAAAATGTTGCTAAACATCAACTTAATTATACTAAGGCCTCGGCCAGGCTTAACGCTGGCGCGCTGAGGCTCAGGGAAAGCGGGTGCTTTCCCTGGCTTTGCGGTTGC